>NC_091235.1:6791614-6959000 GCF_040958095.1 Procambarus clarkii
TGCCAGGGTTGGTGTTACTTGTGTTCCTTCAGGTGCCAGGGTTGGTGTTACTTGTGTTCCTTCAGGTGCCAGGGTTGGTGTTACTTGTGTTCCTTCAGGTGCCAGGGTTGGTGTTACTTGTGTTCCTTCAGGTGCCAGGGTTGGTGTTACTTGTGTTCCTTCAGGTGCCAGGGTTGGTGTTACTTGTTGCTCCTTCAGGTGCCAGGGTTGGTGTTACTTGTTGCTCCTTCAGGTGCCAGGGTTGATGTTACTTGTTGCTCCTTCAGGTGCCAGGGTTGATGTTACTTGTGTTCCTTCAGGTGCCAGGGTTGGTGTTACTTGTTGCTCCTTCAGGTGCCAGGGTTGGTGTTACTTGTGTTCCTTCAGGTGCCAGGGTTGGTGTTACTTGTGCTCCTTCAGGTGCCAGGGTTGATGTTACTTGTGTTCCTTCAGGTGCCAGGGTTGGTGTTACTTGTTGCTCCTTCAGGTGCCAGGGTTGGTGTTACTTGTGTTCCTTCAGGTGCCAGGGTTGGTGTTACTTGTTGCTCCTTCAGGTGCCAGGGTTGATGTTACTTGTTGCTCCTTCAGGTGCCAGGGTTGATGTTACTTGTGTTCCTTCAGGTGCCAGGGTTGGTGTTACTTGTGCTCCTTCAGGTGCCAGGGTTGGTGTTACTTGTTGATCCTTCAGGTGCCAGGGTTGGTGTTACTTGTGTTCCTTCAGGTGCCAGGGTTGGTGTTACTTGTTGCTCCTTCAGGTGCCAGGGTTGGTGTTACTTGTGTTCCTTCAGGTGCCAGGGTTGATGTTACTTGTGCTCCTTCAGGTGCCAGGGTTGGTGTTACTTGTGTTCCTTCAGGTGCCAGGGTTGATGTTACTTGTGCTCCTTCAGGTGCCAGGGTTGCAGCTATGTGAACTACTAGATCTTTCTCCTCGTCTGTTTCTGAGAATTGTTTTCCTTTTAGTCTATACTGCCTCTGTGATTTTCTCACATTCCCATCACCTTGCTTTTGCCCGTGTTGAAGTCTAGCAACTATCTTTCCGTCTAATGTTGCTAGTGTAACATCCAGGTCTTACTGTAGTCTCTCACAGTCTTTATTGCTTCTAACTCTTCTCACCAGCTTTGCATCGTCCACAAACAGGTATAGCAATGATATTTGCTCTGTCTAGTTATTTACATACATCAGACCTAAAAAGTAGAACAGTGCAAACTGGAACTAGCAGGTCCATTGTTTATCTCAATGAAATGTGTGAAGTAAAACATGTGTATGGGGCAAGAAACAAAGTCAGTAGACTAACAGATGTTGTCACAGCTCGTATAAGACTTGGATACAAGTATCTCTGGCAGTTGGGTTTGTATAGGGATCTAGAAGGGTGTCCTAGACGTGGTATCCTTCGCTCTCCAGCCGTGAGGTATGTCCTTATCCACTTGTTCTGTTACATCAGTTCTGTTAGCTAGTATAGCTTCTCGTAATGCAGTTGGCTTCGTTCTCGCTTCACAGTCAGGAATTCTGGCTTCAATGCGTGGGCGGGACAGAAATGGTTGGGTAAGTTTCATCTCAGCTGATGTTTCTGTTCACCTAGCAGTAAATACGAAGCCTGGAGTTAGGCAACTGTTATGGGGCTGTATCCTGGGGAGGGTCAGTGGTTCCACCTGGGAGAAGAATTCGATATAAACTTAACGTAAAGGCTTCCAGTCCCCGACAAAACGAATTAATTAGAAGCCTTTTGTACGCGACGGTATTAATCGCTATCCTTTAGTGCCAGAACACACAGTCGGCCCGCCCTTCTCTCTCCTGATTTGTCATTATTTGGTCGTAGAATTTTAATGTAATTGTTAGAGAGGATTTATCTGCGATAAAGCCATGTTGATTCCTGGGACAAAGCACATTTTCCTTAGTGCTCGACACATCTCCTAGTGAGCCTCTCCAGGACCTTGCCTCTCAGTCACCGGTTCAGCTGCTCCTGACTCCTTTCATGTCCTGTAAAAAGGAACAACATTATCTTTCCCATAGTTGAGTGCGTTCGTTCACAGGGCAGGGCTGAAGAGCATTGCTTGGGGGATGACTCAGTTCCTCTGCTGCCTCTTTCAGAATTCGTGATGAGTTTTCGTCTGGTAAGATGTCTTTTGTTTTATAGAGCTCTTGCAGGTGTTCCCCCTCGCCTCTACTGTTTCACTCAGCCTCTCAGAGGTCAGCTTCTGCAGGAGGTTTGTCTCACCTCAAGGAAGTTCTTCCTCGTTCATAAATATTCTCGGGAAACATTTTCTTGACTTCTTTGTTGTTAATCTTGGCTCTGTTTTCTTTAATCTGGTTACCGGCTCATTCACTGTAAATCTCCTGCTTGTGTACTGAAGCTTAGGTTGTTGTGTTGCCTTGGATGATACAGTGTTCCCTGAAGCTATAGATCATCATCTTTGTTGCTTCTTATTCCTACACATTCATTCCTTTCTCTCCTGTAATTGTTGTTCTTGTCTGTTCTTCTCTATATCTCTTCCATGGCCACTTGTCCATTCTTTGTCCTCCAGGCGTCACCAGTTAAGCCTTTGGAAGTTTTTGTATTTTTCTCCTGGAGAACTTATTCTTTATAATCTTTCTATTTGCTTATTATGTAATCCTTGTATTTGCTTATTATGTAATCCTTGTATTTGCTTATTATGTAATCCTTGTATTTGCTTATTATGTAATCCTTGTATTTGCTTATTATGTAATCCTTGTATTTGCTTATTATGTAATCCTTGTATTTGCTTATTATGTAATCCATTATTTCCTGAAGTGAATTCTCCCAGAGTTTCCGTCACGTGGTCTTCTCCCAAGGAACTCTCTAACTTTCTCACAGTTCCCTTGGCAGTACCCTGCCAAACACAAGACAAAACTACGACGTGGCTACAACGTTCGAACAACTTTAAGGTATTGTTCGAACAACACCTTCTAACAAATAGTAACAAGTATGTAGCAAGTTGTAACAACCTTCTAACACGTCATCAAAAACTTTATAACAAGATGTAACAGTTTTGTAACAAGTTGTAATAAGGTAACTATAGGGACCGGTCGGGGGGGGGGGGGGGCCGGTCGGCCGAGCGGACAGCACGCTGGACTTGTGATCCTGTGGTCCTGGGTTCGATCCCGGGCGCCGGCGAGAAGCAATGGGCAGAGTTTCTTTCACCCTATGCCCTGTTACCTAGCAGTAAAATAGGTACCTGGGCGTCAGTCAGCTGTCACGGGCTGCTTCCTGGGGGTGGAGGACTGGTCGAGGACCGGGCCGCGGGGACACTAAAAAGCCCCGAAATCATCTCACGATAACCTCAAGATAACCTCAAGATAACCGTTACGTTGTGTGTTTGCAAGAGCAATCGTTCCCGCCTCCCAGCCTCACCCTTACTGTCCTTGATTTACTCTAACATCTTATATTAAACAGTTAGCACTCAGTGGTCACACACTCTCAGGGACACTATAAATCATACATTATTATGTACATCTCCCTCCATGTGTGTAAGGGTTAGGCTCAGTCTGGCTGGAGGGAAGTCTCTTCTTTTTGAGTCCTCTCGTACATGTCGGAATGTTCCTTACTGTTGCATTTACTATATTTTCTGTCCATGTTTCCTCCCCTTCCTGGGGGTTCATTGTCTCCAAATTGATTCTCCCAAAATTTAAGTCACCCATGACTAGTAGTTTGGCTCTCAGGTAGTTGGTGTTCTCTGCAGCCTCTTGAAGGATTTCTATATTGAGTCTGCATTTAAATTTTTAAATTTTGCCCCGAGGGGCGAGTTTATTGGGCAGCGCCACTCATCCTGTGAGTGGACACACCGCCATAGTGACAGTATTGGGCAGCGCCACTCATCCTGTGAGTGGACACACCGCCATAGTGACAGTATTGGGCAGCGCCACTCATCCTGTGAGTGGACACACCGCCATAGTGACAGTATTGGGCAGCGCCACTCATCTTGTGAGTGGACACACCGCCATAGTGACAGTATTGGGCAGCGCCACTCATCCTGTGAGTGGACACACCGCCATAGTGACAGTATTGGGCAGCGCCACTCATCCTGTGAGTGGACACACCGCCATAGTGACAGTATTGGGCAGCGCCACTCATCCTGTGAGTGGACACACCGCCATAGTGACAGTATTGGGCAGCGTCACTCATCCTGTGAGTGGACACACCGCCATAGTGACAGTATTGGGCAGCGCCACTCATCCTGTGAGTGGACACACCGCCATAGTGACAGTATTGGGCAGCGCCACTCATCCTGTGAGTGGACACACCGCCATAGTGACAGTATTGGGCAGCGCCACTCATCCTGTGAGTGGACACACCGCCATAGTGACAGTATTGGGCAGCGCCACTCATCCTGTGAGTGGACACACCGCCATAGTGACAGTATTGGGCAGCGCCACTCATCCTGTGAGTGGACACACCGCCATAGTGACAGTATTGGGCAGCGCCACTCATCCTGTGAGTGGACACACCGCCATAGTGACAGTATTGGGCAGCACCACTCATCCTGTGAGTGGACACACCGCCATAGTGACAGTATTGGGCAGCGCCACTCATCCTGTGAGTGGACACACCGCCATAGTGACAGTATTGGGCAGCGCCACTCATCTTGTGAGTGGACACACCGCCATAGTGACAGTATTGGGCAGCGCCACTCATCCTGTGAGTGGACACACCGTCATAGTGACAGTATTGGGCAGCACCACTCATCCTGTGAGTGGACACACCGCCATAGTGACAGTATTGGGCAGCGCCACTCATCCTGTGAGTGGACACACCGCCATAGTGACAGTATTGGGCAGCGCCACTCATCTTGTGAGTGGACACACCGCCATAGTGACAGTATTGGGCAGCGCCACTCATCTTGTTTTGTAAATCTCTTGCCTCTGAATATTGTTATTTTCATGAGGATTGTTGATCACTTAGCACCACCACTCTGCCATTTGCTGCCTTTCCTGGTAACCCTTGCCACTACCGCCCACAAGATGGGTATGGGGTGCATAATAAATGAACTAAACTAAAAAACTAACTTGCCCTGATATTTGTTTCCTAATTCGACGATGAGCTCTTCAAAATGTATGAACATTTTGATCAATAGGTCCAACACTCTTGTGCTGCTCTGTATTTTATCTTCTTGCTGTTTAATGCCCCCTTGGGGAAAAAAAGGCTTTTGTAATCCATCCATTTATATTTGTTTTTAATATTGCTATTATATCTACTTTCATCTTTCCAATTCTTGTGCAGACGAGGAGTCATGATAACGCGGCTGAAATATGTTGACCAAACCACACACAAGAAAGTGAAGGGACGACAACGTTTCGGTCCGTCCTGGACCACAATCGACTTGATAATGGTCCATGATGGACCGAAACGTCGTCGTCCCTTCACTTTCTAGTGTGTGGTCTGGTCAACTTTCTAATTCGTTGTGGTTCTTCTGCCTGCTAGTCAATTTACCTTCCATATTGCACCAGACTTTGAAGGTGCTTGACCACACAATACTTTTAGATGTAATGTTCGTTATGGAGGCCACGTCCTTGGCGGAGGCAGTAAATCAGAATACAGATCTGAGACTAAGGAAAGGAACGTCTTCAAAAAGAGACATAAAGGGAACTCTACCATAGTAATGAAGAGGGGATGTTTTGCTGTCTTAAGAAGAAGGGGAAGGTGATCTTGGTCCTAACAGGGAGGATAGTGGGCTTGGAGGTGCTGGACCGAACTGCAGGTCAGGCTCGAAGTTCGTATGGCTATCTAGACATGCGTGGAATTCTTTCACAATACTTTTATATCTGAAATTATCTCTCAGTGCCTGCCTGTTATGACTGTGGGCGAGTGATGTCTGGCTCTTTGTGTACCTGTGGCGGTCTAGACCAGTGTGGCACTCCCCCAGAGTGGTGTAGACCAGTGTGGCACTCCCCCAGAGTGGTGTAGACCAGTGTGGCACTCCCCCAGAGTGGTGTAGACCAGTGTGGCACTCCCCCAGAGTGGTGTAGACCAGTGTGGCACTCCCCCAGAGTGGTGTAGACCAGTGTGGCACTCCCCCAGAGTGGTGTAGACCAGTGTGGCACTCCCCCAGAGTGGTGTAGACCAGTGTGGCACTCCCCCGCGTCTAAACACGCCAGTTCTCTTCCTGGGAGGGTCATACCGCCACCAAGGTCTTCCCCGAACGAACAATATTCTTGCTTTCTGTGCCAATGCTCGCGTGTGAACCACAGTGCCAAAGTCCGCGAGTGAGAGACGCAACACGGTGCCAACGTCCCCGTGAGAGGGGGCCCACGGTGCCAACACAGGAGCGGCCAGTGTTTTTGTCGCACTTAAGCTGCTGTTATCTGCTCCTGCTGCCGCCGGTAACTACTGGCTCTTCTAAGTGGTATTGGAGTCCCGGGGGTAGAGTACAATGGGGGGAGGAGGGCGACGACGTGTCGCCTCCCACTGTCGGGCGACCCGATGCTGTCATCTGTGTACATTGACGTGGTACTGTGGACGACGTGCGCTTCTAACTCAGGTATAACGAAGATCCCTCTTCTCACAGGGTCGGCGTTCGATCCCCTGATGCTCCAAGTGGCAGGGAACTGTGCCTTCACCCAGTCCTAATATCCCAGCACCTTGTCCTTACACCCCTTCTGTCACTGTTAATACCACTTTGGAGTTGGTATTAACAGTGACATTGTAAATGATCTACACCGTAGGTTAAAAGAAAGACTAAAACCATTGAAAACACTTACTGGTAAGAATGTTGGTATCAATATTAAATATGCTAGACTATTCTATATGATGTTCGTTAGATCTCTCGTTGATTATAATGCTCTGCACTTAATTAATTTCCCCTCCTCTGTGTTGGACAAACTTGAAGTAGTACAGAATGAGGCCATGAGGATAATTCTTGGTGCTCCAAGATGCACAAGAATCATCAACATGAGGGAAGAACTGAAGCTTCCAACCATACTAGAGAGAATCATGCAAGTCAACACCACCTTTTGCATTAAAGTCATGAGAGATCCTACATCTCCTGCATTGCTCAGAGACAAATTATTTAGTGCTGTTAACACCCTTTTGACTGGTGCCGACATACCAACTCACTCCTTTTATGATAATTGGCTGAGCAACAATGCCTACAATCTCATTAAACTTAACATTCCTTTTAAGTGCAATCTACCTGTCTCTGATATTCCTCTTTATCTGTACCCCACCATTCAAGTATCATACACACCTGTCACCAAGAGAGATAATGAGAATCTTGCTCTTCTCAAAGCTGTCACTCTTGAAACAATTGCCTCCTCCATCGAGAGTCTAAGATCTCACGAGCACTGTGTCTACACCGACGGCTCAGTCCAGTCTTCTACTGGACGGACTGCAGCGGCATGTAGGTTTTATAGAAATAATATTTGCACAAAGACTGTCAGTGTCAGGTTAAACAACTGGCTGACCTCCACACAAGCAGAGCTAGCAGCATTACACTTAGCTACCCGTACATTAAAAAAACATTGGAGGAATAATATTTTGTGTTTTCAAAATTCTGCTCTTCAAGCAATCGAAAACTTCTCTTGGAAGATCGACACCAAGAACCTCATACTCCCAATTATAAATGACCTAATTGATGCACAGAGTAAAGGGTCTCGAATCTCCTTTGTATGGATACCTTCACACATAAATATAACCCATCATAATGAGACAGACATTGCAGCCAAATTAGCGTGTAACAAAGATGAAGTTGAATTAGATCTAGGTATCCCCATCTCTGCTGTCAAAACTGTATTGGTCCAAACACTCAGATCTGATAGGAAAGAAATTGCTGACTCCCAACGACCTGAAAGTACTAGTATAAAAAGCTATGATTTGTTCAGATCTGAAACCTACATCTATGGACAGCACAAAACGTCCACTAGACTGTGCGACACAGTGGTTGCAAGGATCAGGTTGGGTTAACGTTACCTGTGGCAGGTGGCTGCAGGTGACGGATCTCCCAATCCTGAGCACTTCAGTTGCAAACTCTGTGAGCAGGAACTACGGCACGATCTCCCGCACTACATCACTGAATGCCCAGTTATTAGACCTTTCAGACCAGTTGGCATGAGGTACCTGGAGCTTTGCAATTACTTTATTCACTCTCGTATTCTTGAAGATATCCTCACAGTGTACCCAAAATTTGCCAGTGCAGACCGCTTATCACATGCCTCTGTATGACTAACCATCCTGCGAGATGGGGATTTTTTAGCATCACCTAGTTAGCTTTTCGGACACACTGTACTCCACTTCATATAGTCTAGGGTAGCTGCACTAATGCAGATGTACCTCATGTATTATTAAAAAAACACCCCTTCTACAGTGATATATAGTCTTAGGCCTCCTGGGACCTTCACTGCCAGCAGGGGGGAAGGTCTCCTGAGACCTTCACTACCAGCAGGGGGGAAGGTCTCCTGGGACCTTCACTACCAGCAGGAGGGAAGGTCTCCTGAGACCTTCACTGCCAGCAGGAGGGAAGGTCTCCTGGGACCTTCACTACCAGCAGGAGGGAAGGTCTCCTGGGACCTTCACTACCAGCAGGAGGGAAGGTCTCCTGGGACCTTCACTACCAGCAGGAGGGAAGGTCTCCTGAGACCTTCACTACCAGCAGGAGGGAAGGTCTCCTGGGACCTTCACTACCAGCAGGGGGGAAGGTCTCCTGGGACCTTCACTACCAGCAGGGGGGAAGGTCTCCTGGGACCTTCACTACCAGCAGGGGGGAAGGTCTCCTGGGACCTTCACTGCCAGCAGGAGGGAAGGTCTCCTGGGACCTTCACTACCAGCAGGAGGGAAGGTCTCCTGGGACCTTCACTACCAGCAGGAGGGAAGGTCTCCTGGGACCTTCACTGCCAGCAGGAGGGAAGGTCTCCTGGGACCTTCACTACCAGCAGGAGGGAAGGCCTCCTGGGACCTTCACTACCAGCAGGAGGGCGGGGAAGAAAATCGTCTCAAAGGGTACAAAATGGCGATGACGATTGGATGTATATTTTTGTCAATAATTTTTCCATAAGAGCTTTGCTCAGGGCAATTTTTGCTTCTCGTCTCCCTCTGCTCTCTACACTAATATTATATAACAAAAATATTTAGTTTTTTGATTTTGAGTTTTTGTTGTGACCTTTGAGCAACTTTGAATCGTTCATCTTTAACAAACGTATATAAACCTAGTTGGTTCTAAACAGAAAAATAAGCCTAGTCGTATCCAAGTAATTTGTCGACGATTAAACACGATTAAGCATTGGTTACACATGGATAATTTGTGTAAACGTGGACTTGAGAAAGTAGAACCTCAAGATTGTGAAATAAATCAAGAGGTTCTGTTCTGCCAGGCAGAGGAATGAAGAAAGGCGTTGAGGAAGCCTAGGGCCGCTCAGGCGCGGAGGAAGCCTAGGGTCGCTCAGGCGCGGAGGAAGCCTATGGCCGCTCAGGCGCGGAGGAAACCTAGGGCCGCTCAGGCGCGGAGGAAGCCTAGGGCCGCTCAGGCGCGGAGGAAGCCTAGGGCCACTCAGGCGCTGAGGAAGCCTAGCGTTGTTCTGGCGCGAAGGAAGGCTTCTGTTATTGAGCCAATCAGAGCCGGAAGCAGTCCGTACACAACAACCATTTTCACGAGCTCTTCGGCCGTGTCCGTCAACGCCCGTCACGGACGCTGACGACGTAGGAGTGAACACACAGCTCAGAGAGGGCTGAAGTCTGCTGACTACGGAAGGTTCAACTAAAGTTGTGAAGGAGAGTCCTCTGATGTCGCTTCTTCAGGACAAGAATTATCACCCACCTGTACATCTTTCCTCGACAATGGCGGCTTTATTTAAATTTATTAAGCAGTTCTATTAGCTTTGAAACGTTACTGTCCAATGTTATATATACCTCTGGCCTCGAGCGCCACTGAAGTAATCCTCGAAGACAAGCCGAACGATCTGAGGAGGATGAAGGGAAGAATAGGGGCTTTGGATGCTCACGATGCTTTGTACCTTCTCACAAGGTGCCTGGCCTTGCCCAGACTGACCTATTTCTTAAGGTGTGCTCTCTCCTTCGACAGACCAAAATTAACGGAATACGACTCACTCCTAAAGGCAATAACTATGAAAGTGTTAAACCTCTCCCTGCAAGATGACCAGTGGGACCAAGCAACGCTCCCAGTTAGACTCGGGGGTATAGGTATTCGCAAGGCGACACAGTTAGCATTGCCGGCATTCTTATCCTCGACCAGTGCTACAAGTGAATTAGTGAATGAAATACTACCAGAATACCTAAGAGACTCATTGGGATTCTTGATCCCAAATTCGCAGAAGGAGCTGGTCAGTGGGACACTTTTGCCAACTCTCACCCTCGATCAACTTTTACAAACGACGGCAAACATGCCAAATGGGATAGCCCCATAGCGGAGAACATCGCCACAGTATTGCTGGAGGCAGCTTCAAGGAAGGACAGAGTGCGTGTTCTAGCTGTGCAAGCCCCCCATGCTGGGGACTTCCTGTTGGCAGTCCCTAATTCCGCCTTGGGCACCCGCCTGGACCATCGGACCCTAAGTATTGGTGTTGCTCTGCGCCTTGCCGCCCCTATCTCCACCGAGCACCGGTGTATTTGCGGCCATGCACGGGCAGACCAATACGGCAGCCATGGTCTCATCTGTCGTAAGACACAGGGAAAGATTGCCAGACATAAATCAGTCAATGACATCATCAAGAGAAGTTTGGCTACAGCTGGGTGTCCAGCACAAACGGAACCTCAGTTGTGCAGACAGCCAAAAACGCCCAGATTGAGTCAACCTGCAGCCATAGAGGGAAGGTAAACAGGTCGTGTGGGACTACACGTGTGCGTCTACATTGGCTGATACCTATCTACCTTACAGCACAGCTGAGGGAGGTGGGGTAGCCACCTTCAGGGAGACCCAGAAAACCAACATGTACAGGGACCTAGAACGTTGTTGTTACAGGTTCGTGTCGATAAGCACCAAGACTCTGGGGCAAATGTGCACTTTTGCCCAAGGCGCCTAAAGTTCCTAAAGGAGGTGGTGAGAACCTTACTGGGAAAACTAAAGACTCAAGAGCAGCCAGGTGAGCTGGCTGTTCCAGCGCCTCAGTGTTGCAGTTCAGAGTGTAAAAAAAAAAATTGTCTTTGAAAATGTAAGAAGTGTTCTTGCGACAAGCTTCTAGGTGTCAGACCATAAATAAAGAGTGAAAATGAACTCTGGAGAGTTAATTTATCAACTACCCCCGACAGTGAAGAAAAACATAAGAAATATTGAGAAGATTCGTGTTAGAATCATTAATCTTACCCTTTCGGTCATATTCAACAACATATGTTTACAAGAGGGACTGCTACCAAAATATATTAATACATACATATTATATATATATATATATATATATATATATATATATATATATATATATATATATATATATATATATATATATATTGACGATCACAAAACACTGATCATTTTATGCGGAAAATCCACAGAGAAATATGAAATGAGGTGAACGTTTCGGCTTGTTCAACACCAGACTGACTATAGTCAGTCGCCTTGGGCTGAAGTCAGTCTGGTGTTGACAAAGGCTTTAACAAGCCGAAACGTTCACCTCATTTCATATTTCTCTGTGGATTTTCCGCATATATAAATATATATATATATATATATATATATATATATATATATATATATATATATATATATATATATATATATATATATGAAACAATGTATATAGGGCAGAATCTAATCAGAGGTAACTAACAGATGACAGGGACTGAAATACCCGGCAAGAGGATAACAAGGCCAGCTGTGTGTTGAGGTATATGCTGGTAGTGTTTAGTGAGGGCACGGTGACGCCAGCTTGTGAGCCGCCCACACCCCATGGCTCCCTCCACATACATGGAGGTCATATTAGAGCCTTAAATTAAGCCAGGGATGCTTGCTGATAGAGCACTTCCTCTACTTAGAGCACCTACAACGGGCGGCCCGGTGGACCCTAGTGCTGGCTAGTGCTAGCCAGCACTAGCACACTCTGGGAGGCTGCTAGCCAGCACTAGCACACTCTGGGAGGCTGCTAGCCAGCACTAGCACACTCTGGGAGGCTGCTAGCCAGCACTAGCACACTCTGGGAGGCTGCTAGCCAGCACTAGCACACTCTGGGAGGCTGCTAGCCAGCACTAGCACACTCTGGGAGGCTGCTAGCCAGCACTAGCACACTCTGGGAGGCTGCTAGCCAGCACTAGCACACTCTGGGAGGCTGCTAGCCAGTACTAGCACACTCTGGGAGGCTGCTAGCCAGCACTAGCACACCCTGGGAAGCTGCTAGCCAGCACTAGCACACTCTGGGAGGCTGCTAGCCAGAACTAGCACACTCTGGGAGGCTGCTAGCCAGCACTAGCACACTCTGGGAGGCTGCTAGCCAGCACTAGCACACTCTGGGAGGCTGCTAGCCAGCACTAGCACACTCTGGGAGGCTGCTAGCCAGCACTAGCACACTCTGGGAGGCTGCTAGCCAGCACTAGCACACTCTGGGAGGCTGCTAGCCAGCACTAGCACACTCTGGGAGGCTGCTAGCCAGCACTAGCACACTCTGGGAGGCTGCTAGCCAGCACTAGCATACTCTGGGAGGCTGCTAGCCAGCACTAGCACACTCTGGGAGGCTGCTAGCCAGCACTAGCACACTCTGGGAGGCTGCTAGCCAGCACTAGCACACTCTGGGAGGCTGCTAGCCAGCACTAGCACACTCTGGGAGGCTGCTAGCCAGCACTAGAACACTCTGGGAGGCTGCTAGCCAGCACTAGCACACTCTGGGAGGCTGCTAGCCAGCACTAGCACACTCTGGGAGGCTGCTAGCCAGCACTAGCACACTCTGGGAAGCTGCTAGCCAGCACTAGCACACTCTGGGAGGCTGCTAGCCAGCACTAGCACACTCTGGGAGGCTGCTAGCCAGCACTTGAAAACTTTGAATGGATAAAGAGAATATCCTCAAGAAACTGGACCGAGCTTCCAGACCTCCTAAAACTGATGATGATTGACTGGACAAAACTGATGATGATAGACTGGACAAAACTGATGATGATAGACTGGACAAAACTGATGATAGACTGGACAAAACTGATGAAGATAGACTGGACAAAGCTGATGAAGATAGACTGGACAAAACTGATGATGATAGACTGGACAAAACTGATGATGATAGACTGGACAAAACTGATGATGATTGACTGGACAAAACTGATGATGATAGACTGGACAAAACTGATGATGATAGACTGGACAAAACTGATGATGATAGACTGGACAAAACTGATGAAGATAGACTGGACAAAGCTGATGAAGATAGACTGGACAAAACTGATGATGATAGACTGGACAAAACTGATGATGATAGACTGGACAAAACTGATGATAGACTGGACAAAACTGATGATGATAGACTGGACAAAACTGATGAAGATAGACTGGGCAAAACTGATGAAGATAGACTGGACAAAACTGATGATGATAGACTGGACAAAACTGATGAAGATAGACTGGACAAAACTGATGAAGATAGACTGGACAAAACTGATGATGATAGACTGGACAAAACTGATGATGATAGACTGGACAAAACTGATGATGATAGACTGGACAAAACTGATGATGATAGACTGGACAAAACTGATGATGATAGACTGGACAAAACTGATGATGATAGACTGGACAAAACTGATGATGATAGACTGGACAAAACTGATGAAGATAGACTGGACAAAACTGATGAAGATAGACTGGACAAAACTGATGATGATAGACTGGACAAAACTGATGATGATAGACTGGACAAAACTGATGATGATAGACTGGACAAAACTGATGATGATAGACTGGACAAAACTGATGATGATAGACTGGACAAAACTGATGAAGATAGACTGGGGAAAACTGATGAAGATAGACTGGACAAAACTGATGAAGATAGACTGGACAAAACTGATGAAGATAGACTGGACAAAACTGATGAAGATAGACTGGACAAAACTGATGATGATAGACTGGACAAAACTGATGATGATAGACTGGACAAAACTGATGATGATAGACTGGACAAAACTGATGATGATAGACTGGACAAAACTGATGAAGATAGACTGGGGAAAACTGATGAAGATAGACTGGACAAAACTGATGAAGATAGACTGGACAAAACTGATGAAGATAGACTGGACAAAACTGATGAAGATAGACTGGACAAAAAACTGGTTGCTCGATGGAGGTCGCTGATGACGTCACGACGAACTTGTCAGCACTGACAAATGACGTCCTCAAGAATTCAAGTTAAAAAATGCAACTGTATATATAGAATACTTCTTCAAGACGACAGCTTCTTAGTGCAGAATGAAGAGTAAAAAAAAACAATAAAAATACAACTGCTTCAATCCGCGCTTCAAGGGGAACCGCCTACAATAAATTTGAAATTTATGTGCTAGCACCTTCAATAAATTTGAAATAAATTCTGATCGAAGGTACTGCTAAATCAAGATTCAGATTGTAGTCAATGGCTATAATTTTATATATGGCCTATAAAAGCAACCTAATCTTCCTATATAGATAGTCGATCGATCGTTAATAGTCATGAACTCGTACGTTCTTAGCTTTTAGATAGTAGTATACTGACTAGTAAGGAATTAAAAGAAAATAAAGCTAAAAAACAAACTTAAACCTTATTGCTAGGCCTAGTATAGCACACATATGTACTATATTAGGCTTCAGATATCGGGTATTAGGCCTAGGGAGGTTAGGTTAGGTTAGTTTGTCAAAGCAACACAAGTAAAAAATAGTTTAATGGTTTGTCCAACTCAATAGTACCTATTTCTACTTACTAATTTCGTTGTACGTCGGTATATGTACTATGGTCCTCATCGTTACTATAAGTACTACCACAACAGGCGGATGGGCCGCACAAAATATATTTAAAAAAGTTTAATTTAATTTTGAGAAGTATTAATTATATAAATATAATTAAGTATTAATTAAATATAAAATTAAATATCATTTTGAGAAGTATTAATTTCAATACACAACGGACTTTTTACTGTGTATCATCATAACATTGTGTGTTTGTTGTGTGAGTTTTGACGTGACACACACACAACAAGCAGCTGGATCAAGGCTTCCTTGGTCTGGTGTTTCCCATACCTAATTGTGTCTGGGTTCGATTCCTTTGCAGGGCGGGACATTTGGGTACGACTTCTTGATCCCGATGCCTCTGTTCACCTAGCAGTAAATAGGTACCTGGGAGCAAGGAAACTATTGTGGGTCGCATCCTGGGAAACGTCAGTAGTTAGCCTAGGGAGACCTCGATAAGCTTAACTATCTTCTTGGGCAAGGGAATCCTCTCTCTCTCTCTCTCTCTCTCTCTCTCTCTCTCTCTCTCTCTCTCTCTCTCTCTCTCTCTCTCTCTCTCTCTCTCTCTCTCTCTCTATGTCCCCTGATAATACCTTTTCCTGGTAAGTTAACGTGAGATAAAGCAAAATAATGTAAGGTAAGGCAAGGTAAAGTAGAATGAGGCAACGTAAGGCAAGATAAAGCAAGGTAACGTCAGAGAAAGTAAGGTAAGACAGTTAAGAAAGCAAAGTAAAGTAAGACAGTAAAGCAAGTCGTTGGACCTGTCTGAACGTACACGACAGAGTGATGATCGATGAAGATTAAGCCACCCAAAAGGTGGCACGGTCATGAATAGCCCGTAAGTGGTGGCCCTTTTGAGCCATTACCAGTATCAAGAGCTGATACTGGAGACCTGTGGAGATGCGACTGCACCCTGCGTGACGGGAGATGTCTCCCGTACACGACAGAGTACCGGGAGGTAAAGAACACAAGAGTACTGGACCGTCAGGACGTCCAAGGGTACCATCCCCATGAACCAGGGCGCCTAGACCTGCACCACGCTGCCTGAAGACACAATCACGTACCCATAATTATGTAGCACAGAGGCCGGGGCGAGGTAGTGGGGGGGGGGTAGATGGGCACCGGGCACCACTCTACCCCTCCCCCCTGGCGTCTAGCCAACGACGCAGTTCCCGCCACTGGTAGAAGACGCCACTGTTAGTGGGGGCAGAGCTGCCCACAGGAGCGGGTAGGCAAGGGAGGCATTTGGAAGTTGACAAAAGCTATCTCTCCCTGTAGTTACGGGTTATTCATGCCCGTGCCACCTCTGGGGTGGCTTAATCTTTATCAATCAAGCAATCTCACTGTAGGTGCAGCCTGCACATGGCTGTAAAGCTGCCGCCCAGTTGGGTGGGTGTGGAGCACATGACTGTAAAGCTGCCGCCCAGTTGGGTGGGTGTGGAGCACATGACTGTAAAGCTGCCGCCCAGTTGGGTGGGTGTGGAGCACATGATTGTAAAGCTGCCGCCCAGTTGGGTGGGTGTGGAGCACATGATTGTAAAGCTGCCGCCCAGTTGGGTGGGTGTGGAGCACATGACTGTAAAGCTGCCGCCCAGTTGGGTGGGTGTGGAGCACATGACTGTAAAGCTGCCGTCCAGTTGGGTGGGTGTGGAGCACATGACTGTAAAGCTGCCGCCCAGTTGCGTGGGTGTGGAGCACATGACTGTAAAGCTGCCGCCCAGTTGGGTGGGTGTGGAGCACATGACTGTAAAGCTGCCGCCCAGTTGGGTGGGTGTGGAGCACATGACTGTAAAGCTGCCGCCCAGTTGCGTGGGTGTGGAGCACATGACTGTAAAGCTGCCGCCCAGTTGGGTGGGTGTGGAGCACATGACTGTAAAGCTGCCGCCCAGTTGGGTGGGTGTGGAGCACATGACTGTAAAGCTGCCGCCCAGTTGGGTGGGTGTGGAGCACATGACTGTAAAGCTGCCGTCCAGTTGGGTGGGTGTGGAGCACATGACTGTAAAGCTGCCGCCCAGTTGGGTGGGTGTGGAGCACATGACTGTAAAGCTGCCGCCCAGTTGGGTGGGTGTGGAGCAAGACTAGTAACTGTGTGACTCACCACAGATGTAAAGTGCCTTGTATAGTGACTGTTGTGAGCCTCTTGTTGAATCACGCGATATAAAAGATTATCGATGTGTGAATGTATTTGTGTAAATGATTCTATATATATGTCAGCTCTTAATTACACTTAGTACTTAACCTATAGCTATATTGATATTACAATTTTATAAAACTAGTAAAACAAAATTAAAATATATCAATAAATTGTAAAGTAATTCAGGATATTTTAAAATTTTGTATAAAATCTATATTGTTTAATAAACCTGAAAAAAAATTCCTGATATTTAAAACTTGTGTAACGCAAGTCGAAATTGAAATCTTCATCCTAAAATTCTGAGTGTCTTAACAGAAAACGAGGAGAATTAAATTTTGGGGAGGGGGTTGGGTAAATGTAACAGCCCCGTAAGTGCATTTATGCACTGTTTATGACAGTAAGAAAGTGTACTTATTACACTTAGTATTAAATCGTACTGTCAATTTGCAGGACGGGTTGCAGCATGTACATGTATATATAACATTAATAATTGTGTAACTAGCGTCAAAAGATTGTCACTTGCTGAGCTAAAGGAAGTAGAGGGTTCAGTTCCTGAACCCATTATGTGCCTCTGTAACCCTTCCCACCACCACCCACGGGATGGGTATGGGGTGCATAATAACATAATAAAGATAGAAATTGAATTAAAAGTGAAACGGCGGCTTATATATATATATATATATATATATATATATATATATATATATATATATATATATATATATATATATATACATATATATATATATATATATATATATAATCTTTGGACAACACCCACCAGTGGGACTCGAACCCAGAAAGCACAACTACCTTCCAGTAGCTGCCATAACTAGTATGCTTTAACCCACTACACCATCAGACCCTACAAAAGAAGTAGAGACTTCGAGATATATATACATCTCAAATATCTCCACTTCCCGAGGGCACCAGATGAGTGTGAGGTTTGTCTGCATTTTTTGTCAAGCCACTGTCAATGTGAGAGAACTCGTGTCCAGCTTATAAGCCTATACTTGCATAATATATTGCATATACTAAGCTGGACACGAGTTCTCTCACATTGACAGTGGCTTGACGAAAAATGCAGACTAACCTCACACTCATCTGGTGCCCTCGGGAAGTGGAGATATTTGAGATGTATATATATCTTGAAGTCTCTACTTCTTTTGTAGGGTCTGATGGTGTAGTGGGTTAAAGCATACTAGTTATGGCAGCTACTGGAAGGTAGTTGTGCTTTCTGGGTTCGAGTCCCACTGGTGGGTGTTGTCCAAAGATTGTTAATCTTCACTTGTGGTTTATGCAAGTATAGGCTTATAAGCTGGACACGAGTTCTCTCACATTGACAGTGGCTTGACGAAAAATGCAGACTAACCTCACACTCATCTGGTGCCCTCGGGAAGTGGAGATATTTGAGATGTATATATATCTCGAAGTCTCTACTTCTTTTGTAGGGTCTGATGGTGTAGTGGGTTAAAGCATACTAGTTATGGCAGCTACTGGAAGGTAGTTGTGCTTTCTGGGTTCGAGTCCCACTGGTGGGTGTTGTCCAAAGATTGTTAATCTTCACTTGTGGTTTATGCAAGTATAGGCTTTTATATATATATATATATATATATATATATATATATATATATATATATATATATATATATATATATATATATATATATATAGTGTGTGTGTGTAGCGCAGAATATCCTTCACAATTTAGCCAAGTCAAAAAAATTATCAATTTATGGACGGATTTATGAACATGGGCAGTTTAATGAACAAAATTGTGTATTTGGTCAACCGGACCATTCTAAACATTACTACATCTGGGTTCGTTTTCTCGATTGACAACCGCGAATCTCGGGTTAGAATCCCACGCAGGACAGAAATGGTTGGGCACGTTTACTTTCACCTAATGCCTTTGTTCACCTAGTAATAAATGTGTACCCGGGAGTTAGTCAACTAACGGGGTTGCTCTTTGGGGGAGGGTTAATATGCTATTTGGCTCTTTGGCCAAACAGGTCTTGCGTACTAGGCCTAGTAGTGCTGTAAGTTATGACAAACATAGTGTTGTGAAGTCCTGTGTATCTGATAGATTTGATAAAATCCATTACACGTGACAACTTATCTACATACCAAGATTCGTGGATCTCAGAGGCACATAACTGGTACCCAACTGAGACTTAATCTCTCCTGGAGCACCACTGAGTATCTGGAGGCTCAAGTCCCCTTAATCCTCGTCATATAAACTGCAAATCACCCATATTATATATATATATATATATATATATATATATATATATATATATATATATATATATATATATATATATATATATATATATATATATATTAAATTTATAAAATACCATGCCCAAGATTACCATCAGAGCGCCGGCGGGATGATGGGGAAATAGCCTCGACTGCCATCATCTTTTGTCCGGTCGTGATGGTCGAGCGGTTAAGGTCTCCTGTACACCAGTTGCATAGTGCTCCTGGCAGTATGGGTTCGAGTCACTTCTGGGGTGTGAAGTTTTCAGTTATATATATCTTAGTCAAATATATACAGGTAAAAGACTTGCTTTCATTTGTAATTTTTTAAGGATGAAAGATGAAGGCGCCACCTGGAAAGCAAGGAAGGAGGAAGCAATTCCCTCACTCCATCTCTCCCCTTCCCTCCCAGGCAGCGGTAGTAACCAGTAAGCTTCATGTTGCCAGGGCGGGAACCCGGCAACGTAAAGGTATGTATGAGGCAAGGTCCTCCTCTCCGACCTTCAAAGAAAACGAGTCACTGACATATTTCGGAGCGGGAGCTTGGAGACGCGCGCCAGCAGTGTCTCGCCCGACGTGGGTGGAGGCTGATATGTCTGGTGGTGTCCCCTCGCACACACACGCTGCTATTACTGCGCCGATACCACAGTTCTGGAGGAGCATGCTCGCTACCCCATCCTCAGGGGTGATTATGTATTCCGGCACCCGTCGACTTACCGTCAGACGAGACGATCTGAGAGGCATCACTTTCCGGAGAACGCGTTTGTTGTGATCCCAAGTGCGTCCGACGCGGCTCTGGTACTATAGCTTTTCTTAGGTGTACTACGCATCTGCTGCCTCGCCTGGAGCACCTGCAGCGTATAGTGTCCGTCTTCTGCGTTTCCTGGAGTACCTGTAGGGGAGATCTTGGGTAATACTCAAGATTGGTGTACCCGAAGTGTTGTGCAGTATCCGCCTATCAAGGTAGCAGAAGAACTATGTCGGGAGGCAGCTCGGTAACGTACCTTCCCCCGGAGCTCTACCCATCACAGGTGTCCTTCGTCTCCATCAATAAGGACTTCTCCCTTCTCAAGCCTGGAAAGCAAGGTGAGTCTCCACAGGAGAATATATGTATGCTGGCTTGCAGTCCACAGCCACTTCAATATCACCTGCTGTGGTTGAGTGCTCAATAACTCGGTACACTGTATGTTGTCTAACAGGCGTCAGATTCACGAAGCAGTTACGCAAGCACTTGCGAGGCCTCTACATCTTTTCTCAATCTTTGGCGGCTTTGAGTACAGTTATTAAACAGTTAATAAGCTCCGAAGCACCTCCAAAGGCTGTTTATATCAATAACAACAGTTTATTAGGAGATTTTCATGCTTATAAACTGTTTAATATATGTAACCAAAGCCGTCAAAGATTGAGGAAAGATGTACACGTTCGTAAGTACTTGCGTAACTGCTTTGTGAATCTGGCCCCTGGGATCTTTGCAACCCTGATCGCGTGCGGCACGATGGTGCATGCAATATATACAGGTATATGACGAGAATTAAGGAGACTTGAGCCTCCAGATAATCAGTGGTGTTCCAGATGCTAAAAGTCTCAGTTGGGTTCCAGTTAGGTGCCTCTGAGATCCACGAACCTTGATATTGTATAAATAAATGGCCAAGAATGTGGTAGAAATTTTTACAAAATACAGGACAGTTTTCATGTTTATGTGTTCGTTAACAATATCCCATTTAGGTGATATATATTTGTTTAATAGATCACTGGAGGGTCGTTGACCAGGCGAGAGCGTAAGTTGTTCAACAGGTTGGCCACTAGTGAGTGAACCAGTGGTTCTCTCCGGGTGTACACCGGTATTCTCTGTGGTACAGTGGTCCACTGGTTCTCTCCAGGTGTACACCGGTACTCTCTGTGGTACAATGGTCCACTGGTTCTCTCCGGGTGTACACCAGTACTCTCTGTGGTACAGTGGTCCACTGGTTCTCTCCGGGTGTACACCAGTACTCTCTGTGGTACAGTGGTCCACTGGTTCTCTCCAGGTGTACACCCGTACTCTCTGTGGTACAATGGTCCACTGGTTCTCTCCGGGTGTACACCAGTACTCTCTGTGGTACAGTGGTCCACTGGTTCTCTCCAGGTGTACACCGGTACTCTCTGTGGTATTGTGGTCCACTGGTTCTCTCCAGGTGTACACCGGTACTCTCTGTGGTACAGGGGTCCACTGGTTCTCTCCGGGGTACACCGGTACTCTCTGTGGTACAGTGGTCCACTGGTTCTCTCCGGGGTACACCGGTACTCTCTGTGGTACAGTGGTCCACTGGTTCTCTCCGGGGTACACCAGTACTCTCTGTGGTACAGTGGTCCACTTGTTCTCTCCGGGGTACACCGGTACTCTGCGTGGTACAGTGGTCCACTTGTTCTGTCCGGGGTACACCGGTACTCTGCGTGGTACAGTGGTCCACTGGTTCTCTCCGGGGTGCACAGGTACTCTGCGTGGTACAGTGGACTACTGGTTCTCTCCGGGGTACACCGGTACTCTGCGTGGTACAGTGGAACACTGGTTCTCTCCGGGGTACACCGGTACTCTGCGTGGTACAGTGGACCACTGGTTCTCTCCAGGTGTACACCGGTACTCTCTGTGGTACAGTGGTCCACTGGTTCTCTCCGGGGTACACCGGTACTCTCTGTGGTACAGTGGTCCACTGGTTCTCTCCGGGGTACACCGGTACTCTGCGTGGTACAGTGGACCACTGGTTCTCTCCGGGGTACACCGGTACTCTCTGTGGTACAGTGGTCCACTGGTTCTCTCCGGGGTACACCGGTACTCTCTGTGGTACAGTGGTCCACTGGTTCTCTCCGGGGTACACCGGTACTCTCTGTGGTACAGTGGTCCACTGGTTCTCTCCGGGGTACACCGGTACTCTGCGTGGTACAGTGGACCACTGGTTCTCTCCGGGGTACACCGGTACTCTCTGTGGTACAGTGGTCCACTGGTTCTCTCCGGGGTACACCGGTACTCTCTGTGGTACAGTGGTCCACTGGTTCTCTCCGGGGTACACCGGTACTCTCTGTGGTACAGTGGTCCACTGGTTCTCTCCGGGGTACACCGGTACTCTCTGTGGTACAGTGGTCCACTGGTTCTCTCCGGGGTACACCGGTACTCTCTGTGGTACAGTGGTCCACTGGTTCTCTCCGGGGTACACCGGTACTCTCTGTGGTACAGTGGTCCACTGGTTCTCTCCGGGGTACACCGGTACTCTCTGTGGTACAGTGGTCCACTGGTTCTCTCCGGGGTACACCGGTACTCTCTGTGGTACAGTGGTCCACTGGTTCTCTCCGGGGTACACCGGTACTCTCTGTGGCACAGTGGTCCACTGGTTCTCTCCGGGGTACACCGGTACTCTGCGTGGTACAGTGGACCACTGGTTCTCTCCGGGGTACACCGGTACTCTCTGTGGTACAGTGGTCCACTGGTTCTCTCCGGGGTACACCGGTACTCTCTGTGGTACAGTGGTCCACTGGTTCTCTCCGGGGTACACTGGTACTCTCTGTGGTACAGTGGTCCACTGGTTCTCTCCGGGGTACACCGGTACTCTCTGTGGTACAGTGGTCCACTGGTTCTCTCCGGGGTACACCGGTACTCTCTGTGGTACAGTGGTCCACTGGTTCTCTCCGGGGTACACCGGTACTCTCTGTGGTACAGTGGTCCACTGGTTCTCTCCGGGGTACACCGGTACTCTCTGTGGTACAGTGGTCCACTGGTTCTCTCCGGGGTACACCGGTACTCTCTGTGGTACAGTGGACCACTGGTTCTCTCCTGGGTACACAGGTACTCTCTGTGGTACAGTGGTCCACTGGTTCTCTCCGGGGTACACCGGTACTCTCTGTGGTACAGTGGTCCACTGGTTCTCTCCGGGGTACACCGGTACTCTGCGTGGTACAGTGGTCCACTGGTTCTCTCCGGGGTACACAGGTACTCTCTGTGGTACAGTGGTCCACTGGTTCTCTCCGGGGTACACCGGTACTCTCTGTGGTACAGTGGACCACTGGTTCTCTCCGGGGTACACCGGTACTCTCTGTGGTACAGTGGTCCACTGGTTCTCTCCGGGGTACACCGGTACTCTCTGTGGTACAGTGGACCACTGGTTCTCTCCGGGGTACACCGGTACTCTCTGTGGTACAGTGGTCCACTGGTTCTCTCCGGGGTACACCGGTACTCTGCGTGGTACAGTGGTCCACTGGTTCTCTCCGGGGTACACCGGTACTCTGCGTGGTACAGTGGTCCACTGGTTCTCTCCGGGGTACACTGCATAGCAGTTCACTGATTACAAATAATTTGTTAATATTTGGGAAATTAAATTTAAGATCTGAGATGGGATGGATGGATAGACTGTCTGCGTTTCCTGGAGTACCTGTAGGGGATTTCTTGGGTAATACTCAAGATTGGTGTACCCGAAGTGTTGTGCAGTATTCGCCTATCAAGGATGGATTAGATGGACAGATGGATGAAGTTTATAGCTCATCTTGAGGCTATCGTGAGCTGATTTCGGGCTTAGCGTCCCCGCGGCCCGATCCTCGACCAGGCCTCCTTTTTGTTACACACCCCCAGGAAGCAGCCCGTAGCAGCTGTCTAACTCCCACGTACCTATTTACTGCTAGGTGAACAGAGCAATCAGGGTGAAAGAAACTCTGCCCATTTGTTTCTGCTTCCACCGGGCAGGTATATATATATAGTATCTTTCACCGTAATATACTTCACGTAAATATTCAATAAGGTGAGAGATGAAGTGGTAGTAACCGCGGGACAAAAACAACTTACTTGACCAGTTAGCTAAGGTAGCTTCAAGTAGCAAGTCATTATAGGTACTTAAAGTCCGCCTCAAGTTAGTTGTTGTCTCCTAGTTGTTGTTGTATAGTGGTCCTTCCCTCACCCTCTGTCACCACAACTGGAACTGCTAGCGGTTTGGGGATATTACGGGCTCACCATAGCCCGTGCTACATGGACACTTTCGTTCTGAGTAGCTAAATCTAAAACAATAGTGGTTTGGTTGGGGGAGGAGGAGGAGGCCACAGCTATGCGTACCCACATTAGGGGGGACGCTACAAAAAGTAAACCAAACACTACCTTCACCCCCCCCCCCCCCACACACACACACACTCTCTGGGAACGATTTAGTAGCTTATCAACCTTTACCTTTGACCTTTAGCGCTGACAGGTCTGGCCTGACCTTATCGAGCCACTTTGGCGCCAACTAGCAACGCCTATTAATATATATTTTATTCCCAGGATGTCTGTCACTCTTCCAGTCGGCTGGTCTCTTGTTTCCCGCTCAAACTCCGTCCTTTTTTTTGTGGAATTTGGAGTTTTTGTGTTTTAATTTTGTTTATAGTTTCCTGCATAGCGTGCGCAGACTGTCTAGGAACACACCAGGAGTTAAACCGGGCCACAAAGACTAGAATGTCCCTCCATGCTAGAGTCTACACAAAGGATATATGAATTAACCAATCCAGGCGAAGCATTTCCAGCCAACTTCGCTCTGATTGGTGGTTACATGGTTAGCTCTGATCGGCGACCTCTCTCATGTCACTGTCTAAGACAGCTGCAATCCCTTCCTGTCTCAGGTCAGTTCTGTACAGTAAGTATCAGAGAAAATGGTTGCCTGTGGTACTGACTCTTGTAACCCTAACTCGCGGTTCTTCGTCCTACAACAGCTATTGTGCAGTCATTCAGCGTAACTCAGGGATACACTGGGGAGTATCCACGCTCGGGAGTATCCACAGTGCCGACTTTATTTTCCTGGACTGCCAGAAAGCCTTTGACACAGTACCCCATAAAAGACTGTTACAAAAGTTGGAGCAACAGGCAGGAGTAAAAGGGAAGGTGCTCCAGTGGATAAGAGAGTACTTAAGCAACAGGAAACAGCGAGTAACTGTGAGGGGGGGGAGACAGAGTGGCGAGATGTCACCAGCGGAGTCCCACAGGGCTCAGTACTTGGACCCATCCTGTTTCTAATATATGTAAACGATCTTCCGGAGGGTATAGACTCGTTTCTCTCAATGTTTGCTGATGATGCAAAAATTATGAGAAGAATCAAGACGGATGAAGATAGACAGAGACTACAGGATGACCTGGACAAACTGGAGGAATGGTCTAGAAAATGGCTACTAAATTTCAACTCAGGAAAGTGTAAAGTAATGAAATTAGGAGAAGGAAGCAGGAGGCTGAACACAAGGTACCATCTGGGAGGTGAAATCCTACAAGAGTCAAATAGAGAGAAAGATGTGTGGATCGATATCACACCGAACCTGTCCCCAGAGGCCCACATCAAAAGGATATCATCAGCGGCATATGCTAGAATGGCCAACATAAGAACTGCCTTTAGAAACTTGTGTAAGTAATCGTTCAGGACCCTGTATACCACTTATGTCAGACCAGTCCTGGAATATGCAGCTCCAGCCTGGAGTCCGTACCTAGTTAAACACAAGACAAAATTAGAGAAGACTCAACGGTATGCCACCAGGCTCGTCCCGGAACTGAGAGGATTGAGCTACGAGGACAGGCTAAATGAGCTGAACCTCACATCCCTGGAAAACAGAAGAGTAAGGGGAGACATGATAACCACCTACAAAATTCTCAGGGGAATTGACAGGATGGACAAAGACAAACTCTTCAGCACGGGTGGGACACGAACAAGGGGACACAGGTGGAAATTTTGTACCCAGATGAGCCACAGAGACGTTAGAAAAAAAAATTCAGTGTCAGAGTAATTAATAAATGAAATACACTAGGCAGTGATGTGGTGGAGGCTGACTCCATACACAGTTTCAAATGTAGATATGATAGAGCCCAGTAGGCTCAGGAACCTGTACACCAGTTGATTGACAGTGGAGAGGCGGGACCAAAGAGACAAAGCTCAACCCCCCCGCAAGCACAATTAGGTGAGTACAGTCTGGAGTGTCCACACACTGACAGTCAGCTGTGAAAAAACACCCCCTCACACCTGGTCTCCACGCTCGTTCCGTTGTAAAGACCTTCTGAAATCTTTTGTAGAGTTCCTCACACACACTTCCTTGTTGTTTTCGCATGTCTCTTCAACCTGATCACACGTTCTCTTACTGTTGGCTTATTCTTCTTATATGGCTATTATTGCTTTTACAGCAATGTCGTTTTCAAATTGCTTCTCAACTTCCCTCTCGACTCTTGTGTATTCACTCTTTAGTGCCTCTATTGTCCTCTTTTTTTCCATTTCTTGATACATTTTTCCTTCTCGTTGGTCCTGTCCTTTGCTTCCCCACAATGCAGAGAAGCAGGGACCATGCACCTGCATTGCTTTTATCTTCCACCTCTTTCTTGAGTGGGATCTCCAGCTCAGTTGCATTTGCACATTTCTGAGCAATGAATTGCATCATCTTGAATGTTGTCTCACTACCTCTCACTACCTGTACTTGATATCCTGGTGGGACGGTTAGGTGGTGTGCTGGGGCAGGTGGTGTTCAGTCTTGCAAGGTGAACAACCAGGACGATGAACACGATAAGTCACAAGAACGCGGCTGTTTGTTAACTGCAGGTGGTTGTTAATTACGTTGTTAACTACAAGTGGTTGTAACCGTTCCCCCACCGCCCACTGGATGGGTGTGGGGGGGGGATGATGGCGCATGATAAGCAAATTACAATTATATGCAGTTGGTTCAGGATGGGTATGGGGTCCACTACCACTCACAGGATGGGTATGGGGTCCACTACCGCTCACAGGATGGGTATGGGGTCCACTACCACTCACAGGATGGGTATGGGGTCCACTACCGCTCACAGGATGGGTATGGGGTCCACTACCGCTCACAGGATGGGTATGGGGTCCACTACCGCTCACAGGATGGGTATGGGGTCCACTACCGCTCACAGGATGGGTATGGGGTCCACTACCACTCACAGGATGGGTATGGGGTCCACTACCACTCACAGAATGGGTATGGGGTCCACTACCACTCACAGGATGGGTATGGGGTCCACTACCACTCACAGGATGGGTATGGGGTCCACTACCACTCACAGGATGGGTATGGGGTCCACTACCACTCACAGGATGGGTATGGGGTCCACTACCACTCACAGAATGGGTATGGGGTCCACTACCACTCAGGATGGGTATGGGGTCCACTACCACTCACAGAATGGGTATGGGGTCCACTACCACTCACAGGATGGGTATGGGGTCCACTACCACTCACAGGATGGGTATGGGGTCCACTACCACTCACAGGATGGGTATGGGGTGGGTGAACCCTATATTTTGGATAGTAAAATTGAGCCATTTAGAGATAAATCTAAACTCACGCTGTATGATATGGCAACCTATCTTATTACTAAGGATAAAATACCTGAAATCCTTGCACTGTATCCATATTTTGCTCCCAGTAGATAAACGACATATGAGATTAAGAAACAAGTAGTGTATTATGAAGACTAATAATAAACAGCAGGTCCCCTATGACTCTGTAATATCTCCATTGGTCAAACAATTATATATTAGCGGTAAGACCAACCATTAATGTATAATGACTTACTGTAAATATATAGCTCTTGAAATAGAACATTCTCTGTAATTAGCTGACATTGTAATTATAAGGTGTGAAGGAAAGATGAAATTATTTATGTAATAATCTCCGTTGAGGTTTGATAAAGACCTTTTGTGCCCTCTGTAATGCTTTTTGCGCTACCGCTCACAGGATGAGTATGGGGTACACAATAAACTAGCCTCCTCCGGCGGCAACAATCAATGGGTGTACAGTAAATGAACTATACTACAATTCAAAGTACTGTGGTAGACGACGCAACTTACAACAGTTATCGTCTTATCACCAGGAATCTTACCGACGTGTTTACTAGCATGGTCCTCGAGCAGGAAGACATGTAAGAGGGCAATATAAATATGTCCTTCATGGCTGGCAATGTTGTCCGCTGGAGCCGTCAACATTGAGCAGGTCGGCGCGCCAGCCACGTGGCGAGCACGTGGTTGGCTTGTGGTCGCCAGGCCTGGCCCGCCACCTCGGCTCCACCTATCTGGCTCCACTGTCTCCAGCGTGTGAACACGTCCATAGCGAGTGACATAAAGGTTAGTTTATCGAACCCGGAAGATCTACAAGTCTACGTGATCGAGATAATATTATGGACAAATCAGGTGAACATATACCCAGATAAGTGGTAATATTCTGGAGTATAAAACTTCACCTGAGGGGGTGAGGGTACACGTGGAAGCTGTGAGGGTGGTGGGTGACGTCTTAAGGTGGACTGTCGAGTCACCACACCTAGAGCATCTGTGCCACATGAAGGTCGATGTTCACTTCGTCCATTCCCCCCTGCTCCTTCATCCCTGCTTGACTATGTAAACACATTCAAATACCTTGGACTTGAGGTCTCGTCGCATGACCATCGTGTAGCTGCTGCTGGCGTCAACATACAAGCAGGTCCAGAGTTATGAAGGCTGTGACAGGGTGTCGTCCAAGCTGGGGTGTGAATGTCAGAAAAAATAATTGTTAGGTAAGGTACCTTGTATAAGATCTTTAGATAACTATGCTGCACCTCTGCTTGCTCTGGTACCTGAAAGGGTTTGACAAATTTAGACTGAATATTGAGGATTTTCCTTAGGTGTCCCCGGATAACAAACATATTTAATATGAGGCGTCATTGTTCGTGTTACTAATATTAATAATTTATTTCGTATGGAAATGGCAACCCGTTCTCGCACTTGCTTATAGTCAATATTTGGCATATGAATAAGTGCATGTGACATACTAATTTATTGTGAATATTTGAGTTTACCTTGAAATGCTGAATAGAAAACACCGACCTAACCTTCTTAGTATGTTAAGATATTACAATTAGTACTGAACCTATACCTATATTGATATTACAGTTTTATAAAAATAATAAAACAAAACTAAAATATTTAAGTAAATTGTAAAGTAACTCAGCATATTGTTAAATTTTGTATAAAATCTCTATTGTTTAATACAACTGAGAGGAAAAGTTAGTGTCTTTAAAAAATATATGGCTTGGAATATGTTATATATGCACTTATTTATAAGCAAAATAGTGAACATAAGCAATAAGTCATATATATGCTGTCTTGTGTGAGAGCGGGTTGCTCATGGCTAGGCTCACACTAACATTACACAAAAGCCTTCTACACTTTTATTGAAGGTCAACATCTTTCATAATGTAAATGGAATGTATCAGTCACAATCTTAAACAAGAGAGACAACAATGGCCCCGGACCGTGAGAGATTTACAACCTTCTAAATTATAATTCCTTCCTCCTCACCTAAGAATCAAAATCATATACAGGTTCGTCTTAAGGCAAAGTACAACACTTTTTTTTTTACATATATTGTAAAACAATACAATTGTTTGAATGTAACAAGAGTTGTTACATTCTTGTAGAGCCACTAGTACGCGTAGCGTTTCGGGCAGGTCCCTGGAATACGATCCCCGCCGCGAAGAATCGTTGTTACAACCAAGTACAAATTTTACTGTTGCGTTAAACAGAAGCTACAGTTAAGGATTTGCGCCCAGTAAATCCTCCCCGGCCAGGATACGAACCCATGACAAAAGCCCTTGTGGAACGCCAGTGAGAGGGGGCGGGAACTATCAGGAGAAAGCACCAAGCCATTACGACCATATAGCACTGGGAAGGGATCAGGATAAGGGTTTGGGATGGGACGGGGGGGGGGAGGAATGGTGCCCAACCACTTGGACGGTCGGGGATTGAACACTGACCTGCATGAAGTGAGACCGTCTCTCTACTGTTCAGCCCAAGTAGTTGGACCTCACAATGAGGGATGGTTCATAATGTTAGAGGCGAGTCCTTATAAACAACTGAGCCTCATCCCTTCAGACTAAAGTATATGCCATACTAATGGCATTAAACTATTGATATATCTCCAAAATGTTCATATTAAATGCATGGTTCATTAATCAGCCTTAACTGCGCTTAGCTCATTAAGACACCATTATAATAAATTGGTGCCAGACGCTACACAAACACATCAAAATTATTAATGATGACATTGGAATACATATCATGCAGATTGGGTCTCGTAGTACAGTTGACTTCGTTCTCGACTCATACTTGGGAGTCCCGGGTTCGATCCCCGAGCGGGATAAATGCTTATTTTCGCCTAATTCCTCTGCTCACCTAGCAGTAAAGAGGTACCTGGGAGTTAGACAATTGTTGTGGGGTTGCATCCTGGGGAGGGTATGGGGTCCAGTGGTCAGTGGGGGGGGGACGGACCTCGATACAAGTCTAACTCTAAAGTATATTATATATATATATATATATATATATATATATATATATATATATATATATATATATATATATATATATATATAATATACTTTAGAGTTAGACTTGTATCGAGGTCCGTCCCCCCCCCACTGACAACTGGACCCCATACCCTTCCCTAGGATGCATCCCCACAACAATTGTCTAACTCCCAGGTACCTCTTTACTGCTAGGTGAGCAGAGGAATTATATATATATATATACAGGCTTCCTGTCTCCGACAAAACTAATTATTATTCATTATTCCATCTTGTTTGTTATGTTGGCGTCAGAATGTGTGATACAATCGATGGGTTAGCTAAAGAACATGCTTTCAGTGAACGAGTTCACTATAACCTTGGGTTGCCTAGAAGCACAGTCTGAAATCTATGTTTATGCGCAGCCCAAAACGTCGACCAGACTGTGCGACACAGTGCTTGCCAGGATCAGGCTGGGTTACCGTTACCGGTGGCAGGTGGCTACAGGTGACGGATCTCCCAATCCTGAGCACTCCAGGTGCAAACTCTGTGAGCAGGGAACTGGGGCATGATCTCCCACACTACACCACAGAATGCCCAGTTATTAGACCTTTCAGACCCGTTGGCATGAGGTACCTGAAGCTTTGCAATTACTTTTTTCACTCTTGTGTTGATGATATCCTCATATGTTGTTGTTGATTTAGAGGCGACGACGATCGTGGGATCGGATGTGCCCCGGCGTACCCGTGAAGGGTTAATCGTTAGCTTGAGCTACCTCATCCCTTTGTGTGTATTTTACCTCAATAAACTTATTTCAATTTCAATTTCAATCGCGAAGCCCGGAAAGGGTGAAACGCCAAGCCTAATCGCGAAACGAGTGACGCCAATCACTGCGTCAATATGCCGGCGTCAAACAAGCGCAGACAGGCAGATGATTGGGGAGCCCCCAGGAGTCCCGCAGGGTGACGAGCACCGGCCCCGCCCCGCACAGACAACACCGGGTAGCAAAACCAAAATCTCGGCCCCCAACTAAAACGCAAAAGTCATCCAGTGCCCACCAGGAGAGCAGAAGCCAGCCGCCCACCACGGCTGAGGGCACACCTGGAGCCCGCCAACCCCCGGGCACCTCTCGGCCAAACCGGCGCCGGACACCGTCACCCCGCCGGGAGAACCAGCCAGAACACACAAAAAATTCTACCAACAACAATCCCGTGACCTAAGGTGATATGTGTGCCAGGCGTCGTAATACCGGACCGTGGAATAGGGATGCCAAGCGGCAGTAGCAAATCCAAATCACGAAAACAAATGTGATCCGGCGGCTCCCAGTCGGAGGTGTCCAGTCGTCCGCTCGTCGTCAAAGTTGAACCAGGAGTCCGATAGCCTCATAATGCACCCAGAGTCTGCCAGTGCAGACTACTGATCACATGCCAAGTCAACCATCCTGTGTGATGGGGATTTTAGCATCACGTAGCTAACTTTTTGACACACTATACTCCCCTTCATATAGTCTAGGGCAGCTGCACAAATGCCGATGTACCTAAATGTGTTAATAAAAATAAAAAAAATAAAAAGCAGCCTGGGAACAGCACTTCACTAATTCAATTTTTCTTTATTATGCACCCCATACCCATCCCATGAGGGGTGGAGGAAAGGGTTACAGAGGCACATAACGGGTTCAGGAACTGAACCCCAGAGTTCGTTTAGCTCAGCAAGTGACAATCTTTTGACGCTAGTTATACAATTGTTAATGTTACATACACAACATTCTGTACATACATGTACAGAATGGTCTTAGTAGCACAGTGGGGTTCGTTCTCGATTCACAATCGAGAATTCCGGGTTCGAATCCCGAGCGGGACAGAAATAGTTGGGCGCATGTCTTATCACCTAATGTATCTGTTCACCTAGCAGCAAGTACCTATTAGTTAGTCAGCTTGTTGTGGGGTTGCATCCTGGGGATGTCAGTAATTCGACCATGGAGGACCTCGATATAAGCCTAACATGTATATATACACTCAGGCTGCCAGTCCCCCAACACAACGAATTATTAAAGCTTCGTAGATCTGAAGCAAAGTGAAATTTACACTAGTTACTGCAAGTATGATCACACTACCATACAAGAACAACATATTGTAGCTCATTATGTAAAAGTTCCATTTTAAGTATCTAAGAGTTTACACCATCTGTTAATGTAAACAGTCAAATGTAAACTGCCAGGAAAACTATTTCCACATTCTACATCTACTTGTGTAATTAAATGTGAACAAATTTATGAATTTAGATATAATTTTATCACCAATGTTCAAGAAATTTCTAAATTCTAAATTCAAATTTGTACAATATCAGAGATCTTGGCGGAGTTAACATACTGCAGGAAGTGTGAGCACTGGACTAACCTCGCCGCCGCCGCCTGCTTGGTCGGTGCAAGACACGCTGGTGACAAGTACATGTAACTACTCAATCCGTCCTCACAATAGCCTGATTAAAGCGGCAGCCGTCCTCCCCAGACAACCCGGCCTCACACTAGGCTGTTTGAAGCAGCGGCCGTCCTCCCCAGACGCATTCATTAATTTTAACATACTGTATATTAAAAATTGGGTTGTTCTCATGTATAAATTAATATTATTATACATATAAATTCTATGTATAGTTTGGCGTTGGTTAGGTTAGGTGTTTAGGTTCTGTTGGCGATTATTTATATTTGTAGTACGCGGGTGAAGCATTTACGGCGTTGTGGTTCGAACAAAATTCGTCAGTGAAGCACTTGTGTCGAAAGTGTTCGAACGAAATCAGTTGTGAGTCGTGCAGCCCGTCCTCCAAACAAAGATCCAAAAGTGATTCCATGCACCCGCCAAACCCCCTGTTTATGAATGAAAAGCGGTTTACACACGACTCACAACTGCTGACGTTCGAACATATCCGGAACAAGTGCTTCACTGACGAATTTTGTTCGAATCACAACGATATAAATGCTTCACCCACGTACTACAAATACAAATAATCGCCAACAGAACCTAAACACCTAACCTATCCTATGCCTATATATACACAATATGCTAATATATTATAATATTAATTTATACTTGAGAAAATTCCCGTTTTGAATGAACAGCATATTAAAATTTATGAATGCGTCTGTGGGGTCAACCCATCCTCGACTCAAGTCCATTACATTCAGCGGTCAACCCCACAGACGCATTCATAAATTTTAACATGCTGTTCATTCAAAACGGGAATTTCCTCAAGTATAAATTAATATTATAATATATTAGCATATTATGTATAAATAGGCATAGGTTAGGTTAGGTTAGGTGTTTAGGTTCTGTTGGTGATTATTTGTATTTGTAGTACGTGGGTGAAGCATTTATAGCGTTGTGGTTCGAACAAAATTCGTCAGTGAAGCACTTGTTCCGGATATGTTCGAACGTCAGCAGTTGTGAGTCGTGTGTAAACCACTTTTCATTCATAAATAGGGGGTTTGGCAGGTGCATGGAATCACTTTTGGATCTTTGTTTGGAGGACGGGCTGGTGGGGTTGACCGCTGGATGTAATGGCCTTGAGTCGAGGACGGGTTGGAGTCGTGTGTAAACTGTTTTTCATTCATAAACAGGGGGTTTGGCGGGTGCATGGAATGGCCTTAGGGCCTTTGTTTAGAGGACGGGCTGTTATACCAGCCCGTCCTCCAAACAAAGACCCAAAAGTGATTCCATGCACCCGCCAAACCCCCTGTTTATGATTGAAAAACAGTTTACACACAACTCACAACTGAGAGTTGTGAGTTGTGTGTAATAGTTGTCTATTACTATTGTAGTTGTGTGTGAGAGAGTTCTCTCTCTCTCTCTCTCTCTCTCTCTCTCTCTCTCTCTCTCTCTCTCTCTCTCTCTCTCTCTCTCTCTCTCCACCCGCATCCTCTTCCAGAATTTCACCTCCCCATCCCTCTACCTCCTCAATCCTTTCCAAATCCTTTGGACATCAAAGCGAAACCGACACAACAAGTTCAAGTATGTTTATTGAGATAAGAGAGAAAGAAATACATCCCAAAGGGATAGAATAGCTTAGGCTATTTCTACTCCCCAAAGCGACACAACCGCACATCATGGCGATTCCCACAGGTCCAGCCATCTCTCTGTGGCAATAATCCAGCAATATCGTGCAGTTTTTAAGAGTAACATTGCAACCTTCCAGATTATTGCACAGACTGATGTCTGTCCACTGGTCAAATGTTCATAAAGATCACATATTATAATATATTGACACAGTGTTGAGCAAATGGTTTAAACAGGATAACTGTGTCATGCTGCAAGTTGGTGCATATTTTAATCACTTCGTGCTCTTTGCCTACTCATTAATAATCATTAGTAATTATAAGGAGAAATCGTTAAACCAGAATGACTTGGGAAATAATTCGTTTTGTAAGAAAATAGGATGTAAATAGGTGACGCCCGAGCGATGGGAGCAACGATGTAACTAATATACATATATATATATATATATATATATATATATATATATATATATATATATATATATATATATATATATATATATATATATATATATATATATATATGTCGTACCTAGTAGCCAGAACGCACTTCTCAGCCTACTATGCAAGGCCCAATTTGCCTAATAAGCCAAGTTTTCCTGAATTAATATATTTTCTCTAATTTTTTTCTTATGAAATGATAAAGCTACCCATTTCATTATGTATGAGGTCAATTTTTGTTTATTGGAGTTAAAATTAACGTAGATATATGACCAAACCTAACCAACCCTACCTAACCTAACCTAACCTATCTTTATAGGTTAGGTTAGGTTAGGTAGCCGAAAAAGTTAGGTTAGGTTAGGTTAGGTAGTCGAAAAACAATTAATTTATGAAAACTTGGCTTATTAGGCAAATCGTGCCTTGCATAGTAGGCTGAGAAGTGCGTTCTGGCTACTAGGTACGACATATATATATATATTGACTTATTTAGTATTTACATAGTAACTTGCTTTGCTATTTTTTAATAGTTTTGCGTTGGGTAAAGCTATCTAGGTTCAAACCCTCGCCACGGCTCCTATGGATTTTTTCATTGATGCAGTCACGTTAGTGTGATTATTCTCTCCACTTGAGATAGACGGCAGAGCAACGGTCTCGCTTCGTGCAGATCGGCGTTCAATCCCCGACCATCCAAGTGATTGGACACCACTCCTTTCTCCCCGTCCCATCCTAAATCCTTATCCTGACCCCTTCCCAGTGCTATATAGTCGTAATGGCTTGGCGCTTTCCCTTGAAAATGCCCTTCCCTTCTCCATGATTACTTTGACGGAAGATATTGGTAATGGCTCAAAAAGGCCACCACTTACGGGCTATTCATGCCCGTGCCACATTTTGGGTGGCTTAATCTTCATCAATCAATCTGTGATTATTATTATTATTATTATTATTATTATTACCGATGTTCTTGCAGAGTTATTACGAGGTCCGCGTCGCGTGGTGCGGCTGTGCGTGTTCGCGCTGGTGCTGCCGGCGCTGCTCATCACTATACCCTTGTACGTGCGTCTGGTCCTCTACCCTCCGGGGCACTACCCCATGGTGCCCACTGACCAGCGGCTCCTTAGTCGTCACGTCTCCAGTGTCTGGTGCCAGGTGTGTGGGGTCACTACTGGTGTGGGGGGTCACTGTTGGTGTGTGGGGTCACTACTGGTGTGGGGGGTGTCACTGTTGGTGTTAGGTGTGTGTGCTCACCTAATTGTGCTTACGGGGGTGGGTCACTGTTGGTGAGTGGGGGTCACTGTTGGTGTTAGATACGTAGGTCACTGTTGGTGCCAGGTGCTGATGTCACCGGTGCCAGACACGGGTGAGGACAGGTGCCAGGAGCCACTGGTGGCTGCGTGTCCTCTCACTCTCACAGTACCCCCTCAGTACAATATTATAAGGAAGCATGTCCCACTAATATATAGTCTTATATATCACAACATAAGTATCGTTACAATATATACTACAAATATTTTAGAATCTACTGTATCGCTGTACCCAATCTTAGCTTCAAATTAAAATATTTTATAATCTGGTTAAAATCCAGTACAGTACTATTATATTTATTTTGTAATTCTAAAATGCCAACATAATTTGTTTTCACATTAATTTGTAATTTATTTGTGTGGTTTGACATAATTGCTCTAACTTTATTGTCTCCATAAGCTGGAGTAAATTGTAAGCGGTGAACCAGGTTTATTTACGAGTCGCCTTGATTCCTATCTTCTTTTTTCCTGCTTGCCGTGTCTGGGTCATCCTGGCCGTGTCTCGGTGATTCTGACCGTGTCCCGGTGATCCTGACCATGTCTTGGTGCTCCTCCCGCAGGCGCAGAAGGCCCACATGAACGGTACCTTCAACGGGTACCTGTCGAGGAGCGCCCCCGGCGTCGACCCCCAGCGGCGCACACACGTCATGCTCCACTCTCTCGCCCTCAGGGACGACGTTAAGGAGTACTGGGGCTTCTTCTTGCTGAAGGGCTCCACCGTCACCCTCTCCTCCTGCTCCAGGTGGGTCCTGCTGCCCACCACGTAGAGAAGGCTGCCCATAGGGACTAACTAACGAAAATATGGGTAGACTTTCTTACCCACTATATAACAACATGTACGCTTACTCTTATGTAACATCTTGTAGACCTTTATTTATATAAAAAAAAATGTAAGCCTACCTTTACGTAACAACGTGTAGATGCACCTATATATATAATAACGCACATATAATTGTTTCACAAAGGCCTACCTTTGTGAAACAATATGTAACAAAATACACGTACATGAAAGAGAAATTTGACTATGAATTACCAACACGGTTTTAACAACCAGCAGCAACAGCTCAGTCATCACTCTACAGTGCCTTGGCTTTGGGTTCACGTGGAATGATATACACTGTTCTCTAAGCAGCTAGCATACCAGACCTCAGGGGCATACCAAGTTAGAGGCAAAAGCTTACCCAATAAAATGTGGGAATTACTGGAACAGGAAAAGCATGCAGTCTAGAAGAAGCTCAGTAGTGAGCTGGACTCTCTAGATGATTACACAAACAGTAATCAAACAATCATAGAAATAATCATAGATATACAGGCAATGAGTCACAATGACGTGGCTAAAGTAAGTTGACCAGACCACACACTAGAAGGTGAAGAGACGACGACGTTTCGGTCCGTCCTGGACCATTCTCAAGTCGATTGTGAGAATGGTCCAGGACGATTTTGAATGGTCCAGGACGGACCGAAACGTTGTCGTCCCTTCACCTTCTAGTGTGTGGTCTGGTCAATCATATATATATATATATATATATATATATATATATATATATATATATATATATATATATATATATATATATATATATATATATATATATATATTTTTAAAACCTAGAAGGGGTACCACCTCTGGTGCAAATGTAGGGACCCATAGCCTCGGAGAAGAAAATAAAGAGTACTCAGAGAAGACCTTGTGGATCCTCACTGAACACTTTGATATTTTCTTCTCCTACCACCCCTATTCTTTTGTTAAGTGTGTATATATATCTAACTTTATTTGAAAATGTCATTACACAAAAAAAGTTACAATATTAATTACATACAGGGTACAAGGCTGCTTGTCACAAGTTGAATAGCTCCTCCAGCTCCTCAGATGGCGGGCAGGAACCATGGATGCAGTGAGCATTTCCTCTCTGGATTGCCACACTAAGGCGCTGAAAAAGAAAACTGGCAGCTCTGGGATCTCTAGTTGTTTCGATTAGCTTAGACCCCAACTCCTTTAAAAAGCTAGCAGCACTTTTACCCCAGGCACCAAGTGTCTCTGAGGCAATGGGGACAAAATTGTAGTGGTGCTCAAGGTCTCTGTATTTACGTGACTTGGCCGCTTCCCGGTGATTGGCAGCTCCTCCTGCTTGTGTAGCACTGAAGTCAACATAGGTACTGGCCAAAGTTGAAACGCAAGTGTAGTCCCACACCAACTGTCTACCATTCTTCCAGGGGTTCACCGTAATTCCGTCTGGGCGACCGACAGGCTCATCAGAGTTGCGGGACATTAGGTAACGGGGCTCTCTCTCTGCTGGACAACCGGCTGTGGTAAGGCTCCTCTTAATAATGTCATTAACCTCGCCGTGTCTTGCATGCCATCCTCCCGTCCTTTGGCAAAGAAGGCCATGCCGTCCGTATCTGTCGGCCTCTGCCTCGCCGCAAATACACCTGTATTCGGTGTGGATTGGGGCAGCTAGGCGGAGAGCCACGGCAATTCGGAGGGCCTGCGGTGTGAGACGGGTGCCGGTTGCTGACATTGGGGTTGCTAATAGGAAATCACCTGCATGGGGAGCTGCTACAGCTCTAAGTCGGGCAGTGTCATGTGGTGTCGTCGCAGCTTCTAGCAAAGTTGCAGCTTCTTGGTCGGCAATGGGGCGATCCCAGCTGGATTGCTTATGGGCTTCAGAAGGCGGTGGTTGGGGTGCTGGTCCTGCGAGAGAGACCCATTTGGTTGTGCAGTCTGTGAAGCTGGGATCATGCACCCCTGCCTGTTGAACTAGGTGCTCAGGTAGGATTTCCTTCACCAGGTTGTCAGACCCCACTGAAGAGGACAGGAATGCTGGTACAGCAATTTGTGTTGCTGTGCGCACGCCAAGGCCCCCGAGTCTGACAGGAAGGGAGGCCTGTTTCCACTGTGAGTCGCTGAGGGAAAGATTGAGGGCTTTTTCTAGTGTTGATTTCAGCAAGCTGTCATACTCTTCTAATTTAATATTGTTGAAAGATGGCGAACATCTTAGAAAGTAGGTCAGCCTGGGAAGGGACAAGCATCTGGTGATGAGGTAAAGTGCATCATGAGCATCGATGTCTTCAATCCTCTCGTTCATCCTCTTCAGGTCAGTGATCTTCTTACCAAGGACCCCGTCGATGGCATTCCTTCCAAGAGGAGCACCTAGGAGTGTGCTGTCCTCAGGGTTGGTTGTATGAATGTCAGGCAAAACAACCTTTATTTGCTCTATTATGTGCTGGTTGGTGGAGGTTATTTCGCACTTGGAAGGGTTCAGGGTGAGGCCTAGGCTTGCTCCTTGCTCCTGGATTATTCTTATGTCGTCCAAGAGTGATGCTGGGGAGCCGGCTAGAGTACCATCATCCAAAAACCAAATGTTGAGCTCACTGGACAGGTTATCGGTTATATATATATATATATATATATATATATATATATATATATATATATATATATATATATATATATATATATATATATATATATATATATATATATATATATATAGAGATGGTTAACAATTGTTAGGGACAGGCAGTTTCTTAGGGCAAATATCAACCTTTCCCGGGGTACAACTCGCAGCAGTTGCCTAACTCCTGGGTACCCCCCTCCCTTATTGCCAGGTGAAGAGAGGCATCAGGTGTCAGGAAACGTGCTCACACATCTGCTCTATGTAGAGCTTTGCCCTTGGACCCTTGGGCTGTGAGCACTGCGCTCACCTCTCTGCTACATATACATAAATCAACATATACTGATACATATACATAAATAGACATTAGCAAATAGACCTATAAATGTTCACAGTCTTGGTACAAAATTCATCTATTTCTGCAAATGTCACAAATTTGACAGTTGTGACGCATCGAGGCCACTTGTTTAGTAAAGGTTTACATATTGTTACACATTCATTGTTTACACATTCATATTGTTTACACCGCCCCGTATGTCAAGTACCGGGCGCTCACCACCAGGACGGGTTAAGGTTAAGGTGTTGGAGCTATAGACCACACTTGCTCTCATCTTTACTCCAGCCTCTTTAATTCATGTTCCCAGTATTGCCTCACAGCCTCAGCTCATTGATTGATGATTGATGAAGATTAAGCCACCCAAAAGGTGGCACGGGCATGAATAGCCCGTAAGTGGTGGGCCTTTGGTATCTCCAGTATCATTAGCTGATACTGGAGACGTGTGGAGGTGGGACTGCACCCTGCGTGACGGGAGATGTCTCCCCCGTGTCAGCTCATTGTTATACTACTGAACTTAAATATAAAACTCTAATAACAAAATGTTGCTCTTTAAATGCATGTTTGGCTATTGGAATATATTTGTTTTAAATTATTTTTATCTTCAATTGGTTAACATACAGGATTCATCAGTTAGACACAATTCATTCTTAGAAATATATACTTTTACGAGATCGGACAAGTTAAGATAATCTATTATATATTTAATTGTAGTAGACCTAAGCACTAGAAATTGAAGAGACGACGACGTTTCGGTCCGTCCTGGACCATTATCAAGTCGACTGGTCCGTCCAGGACAACTGACAGACCGAAACATCGTCGTCTCTTCAATTTCTAGTGTGCAGCTTGGTCAACATTTTTCAGTTATTGTGACTCATCATCTTCATTTATTTGTAGTAGTTGAGTGTGTTTATTGTTGTGTAACAGATGGGATGGAGGGCAGCTGATGGTGCTACGAGGGGCGGAGAACCTTCACCGCTGCGCTTGGATCGGGGAGGAGGACTCTGCCGAAGAGGAGGAGGAGGAGGACGACGTGGCCAGCAATGAACGCCACGAGCTCCAACGACACAACATGCCGGGCTTCACAGCTCCGCAAGAACACTCGCTCACAGACAACAGAAAATCTGGGATCGCAGACGACACTTCCCACTCGAGTGTTCCGCTCTTCTCGGAAGAGCGTCGTCAGAGTATCAGTGAACTCTTGCGGAAGGCCATCAAAATCAGCAAAGACAAAACGGAGATTCTGCGAATTCTTCACACTGAGGGTAAGACTCGTAATTTTGCGTTTGAGAACCAGATTACAGACAAGGACTTAGCATTACAAAATAATACAGACAATTCAACACACGCTGTGCCCGAAATAGTAGCACTGGTCGACGGACAGACGGAGACTGATGCTAACAACAGCAGGAAAAACATCTCCGAAATCAGGCAGAGTGTACCGTCAGTTGATACACTCCCAGGTGGTACACTCCCAGGTGGTACACTCCCAGGTGGTACACTCCCAGGTGGTACACTCCCAGGTGGTACACTCCCAGGTGGTACACACCCAGGTGGTACACTCCAAGGTGGTACACTCCCAGGTGGTACACTCCCAGGTGGTACACTCCCAGGTGGTACACACCCAGGCCAGCTGAGGAAAGCCAGAAGAAAATTAAAAGTCAAAAGGAAGAAAGGTAAACGTAAACGTCTAAATGATAAACTAAACAAGAAGGGAATGTCTCGAGATGAAAATAATACTGAAGAACTATTGGTTGAAGACGAAAATACAAGACGATCACGGTTCAAGAGATTTGCCGACGATGAAGAAGATACTGGCAACGGTGCCTTTGAGGAACTAGACTCTAACGATCTTTTGGACACAAACACCGAAGCAGATCTCAATAAAAGGAAAATTGACAGATTAAAAGAAGAGCAGGCGATTGGTCACATCTTCTTCCCTGAGGGGGTGAAGTTTGAGAGAGGCAGATTTAACCAGTCAACAGTAAACGACAATTCGAGAGAAGAGCACAGATCTTCGTATTCCAGCAGCGAGGAGGCTCTGGCGAGCTGTGAGGGCGTCATCCTCACTCTGCCGCTCTTACCCTACAGGAGCTGCAGCTACCAGACTGTGGACATCAACAAGATTGTCTACGACATCCCCGTCACAGGCACTTACTACTTCGTGTTTTCCAGCGACAATGAGATCTATGTCAATGATCTATTCTTCAACCTGACGATGGAGCGAGTCGTGTACGACGTCAAGAACTCTGAAGAGCTGTGCTTGAACACAACAGAATGTTCCATGCCGCTGAGGTTCTGGTCGGACGAGCAGGCGGTAGTGGAGGTCCCGCAGGAGGCTGGCTGGGACAACTCGTACGTCCTGGAAACCAAGTGTGAGCCGCGAGTCTACATATATCTCACCATGATCCTCCTCGTCCCGGTGCTAATCATGTGTTGTGCTTTCCACTGATGGTAACTCTGTCTCCTCGGTCTGTTTAAGTTGCCTGTGATACACATCTGTCGCATCCACACCTGCAAATACTGAGCCCCACGATGGAGGGTTACTGATGGGAGTTACCCATCAATTTTTGTTTCTAAGCCTTTGCTTTATAATCCAACCATAATGTGCTCTTGGAAAAGATGACATTCAACCACACAACCGCATTTCTTATGCCGAATATATATATATATATATATATATATATATATATATATATATATATATATATATATATATATATATATATATATATATATATATATATATATATATATATATATATATGTCGTACCTAGTAGCCAGAACTCACTTCTCAGCCTACTATGCATGGCCCGATTTGCCTAATAAGCCTAGTTTTCATGAATTAATGTTTTTTCGACAACCTAACCTACCTAACCTAACCTAACCTAACGTTTTCGGCTACCTAACCTAACCTAAACTATAAAGATAGGTTAGGTTAGGTAGGGTTGGTTAGGTTCGGTCATATATCTACGTTAATTTTAACTCCAATAAAAAAAAATTGACCTCATACATAATGAAATGGGTAGCTTTATCATTTCATAAGAAAAAAATTAGAGAAAATATATTAATTCAGTAAAACTTGGCTTATTAGGCAAATCGGGCCTCGCATAGTAGGCTGAGAAGTGAGTTCTGGCTACTAGGTACGACATATATATATATATATATATATATATATATATATATATATATATATATATATATATATATATATATATATATATATATATATATATATATATATATATATATATATATATATATATATACATACATATATATATATATAACTAAACTTACATATCAATATAACTGGAAATTCAGCCTGGGGAAAACATGTCCAACACAAGTCTCGTGATGCGTGACACAGCATAAACAATGTCATATTTATGTACAAGATATCCTTTGGCTTGCTGATGTAGGCCTACACTTCCCAAGAAAATATATATCCAAAGCTCTGGGAAAGTTTTAATTTAAAACTCACAATCTGAGGAAGGCGAGGTGGCGCCCATCTTATTGAAGGCGAAATTTTCTTGGAGTTTTGGACTAAAGGACTCGGTTCAGATTCCCGAAGCAGTTACGCAAACACTTACGAACCTGTACATCTTTTCTCAATCTCTGGCGGCTTTGCCTGTGAACTAACGTGACCACAGACGTGGCCACACATTTACGATGCTAACCAGCATATATATATACATTTTCTTGTGTCCTCCATGGACAGGGTTGGTGATCTGTTAAACATATAGTTCAGTGATTTATTGAACTTGAGGTGCTGCTAACTGTGTTTGTCAGTCCTGAGATGGGGAGACACCACGTCACACACTGTTCACTCTACAATACCTGAATTCCTTTGGTGTTCATACAATTCAGGTTGATTTTCTTCACCGTTTATGGTATAATTGCGCAGCCTGACCTCTCAAACGTTCCCAACGTCACCAAAATGATGTACTAAATTTCTCGAATCTAACCTAATCGAGGACCCAGGAATAGAAAACGGGACATCACGTCAATTCGGCAAGCCGCTATGATTTTTAGTACGTCTATGATAAAATCAAGCCGCTATGATTTTTTTTTTTACTTTGAGGATTTTCACTTCAAAATACGATGTGTTATGCGAGAGGACAAGTTGGTGTTTAAAATATTAAACAATGATAAGAATTCAAAAACTTTTAGAAGGGACTACGAAACAGGAGTAAAGTTTATAGGAGTATAAACTCCTATAAAATAGGAGTTTTTTTTATTATTATTTTCTACCACAAACGTGGCCATACATTTACAGTGCTAACCAACATATATACATTTTCTTCTGTCCTCCATGGACAGGGTTAGAGATGTGTTAAACATATAGTTCAAGGGTTTATTGAACAATCAAAAATAGGAGTAAAGGTGAGGTAGTAATCAGAAGAGACAACTAAGCCATATAATCAGATAAACATTTGTTATCAATACACATTTTGTTCATTTATCAAACCTCGTGATTAACTAGGCTAGGAGTTTAGTATATCATTTTAGTGACGTTGGGAATGCTCGAGAGCACAGGATGGTCTATTGCCGTATAATATCTAATATTTAAAATTATGTTATGTTATCTAAAGATTTACCTACAATGCGTAATATTGAGACCAGACCGTCGTAGTACACAAGTTCTCTTGCTAGCTGACATTATACTTAAAAATAAGGCATGCAAATCAATTGTAAATGTCTAATAACATCTACTGAAGCCTCATTAACATCTTTGTGCACTCTGTAATCCCTAATTTGTGCTACCGCTCACCACAATAAACTACCGCTCACAGGATGAGTATAGGGTGCACAATAAACTACCGCTCAACAAGGTGAGTATAGGGTGCACAATAAACTACCGCTCATAAGGTGAGTATGGGGTGCACAATAAACTACCGCTCATAAGGTGAGTATGGGGTGCACAATAAACTACTGCTCACAGGATGAGTATAGGGTGAACAATAAACTACCGCTCACAGGATGAGTATGGGGTGCACAATAAACTACCGCTCACAGGATGAGTATGGGGTGCACAATAAACTACTGCTCAGAACAAGTATAAAATGCACAATAAACCATTAACATAGAACCTCAATTGTTTGTGAATGATATCACGGACATCACAGTTTAGAATGCTTAACTCAGCTGATACTCTCCCGGTTTACTTCTAGCATCTGTGTGTGTAATTGCTTCACTAACAACATACGCTCTTTAATTTGATTTTCTTGGCCTCCCAGAAGAGTTTACCTGTAAGACTGACCCACCCAGGGGCCTGACGGCTGAGTGGACAGCGCTCGGTATTCGTAGTCCTAAGGTTCCGGGTTTGTTTCACCCTGATGTTCACCTAGCAGTAAACAGGCACCTGGAGGTTAGACTGCTGCTACGGGCTGCTTCCTGGGAATGTATTCACCTAGTTGTGCTTGCGGGGGTTGAGGTCTGCTCTTTCAGCGCACCTCTCAACTGTCAATCAATCAACTGTTACTACAATTCCCCACCCCAACACATACACACCCAGGAAGCTGTCTAACTCCTAGGTACCTATTTACAGCTAGGTAACAGGGGCATCAGGGTGAAAGAAACTCTGCCCATTTTGTTTCCGCCATCAGCCGGGATCGAACCCGGACCCTAGGATTACGAGTCCTAGGATTACGAGTCCAGAGCGCTGTCCACTCAGCTATCAGGCCCCCCTAAAAGATTTACATGCATGTCAAAAGGTGTGTAGCAAAAAGGAGGCCTGGTCGAGGACCGGGCCGCGGGGACACTAATCCCCGAAACCATCTCAAGATAGACCCACCTTAGTATGCCTGTCGTGTGGCAAGGCAGCCAGGCGCTGATTCTTGACTACAAACTTCTTCAAGGTCTTAAGTGCTTGAAGCACATTCTTATTCAAATCTTAATTTTGGTTCATCCTCTTGAGGTCTTATTCCTATATCAAATAATGGGGTTCCTCCTGAAACAAAGAAAGTACCGTATCAGTCACAGAGTCTCTGTAGTGTTGTTGGCTTCGTTCTCGACTCACAAAGCTTCGAATCCCAGGCGGGACATAAATGGTTAGGCACGTTTCCTATCACCTAATACCTCTGTTCACCTAACAATAGGTATCCAAGAGTTGTCAGCTTGTTGTGGGGTTACATCTTGAGGAGGGTCAGTAGCTCAACTAGGGGTGAGGGATGAGGGAACGCGATGATAATAATAATAATGTTTATTCAGGTAAAAGTACATTCAAGATGAGTTACAAACATAATGTTGGATTTCTAGATAGAGCTGGTACATACTATGCCTAAAGCCTCTAATACGCAAAGCTCCTGTTGTTGTTATAGATTCAGCTACTTGGAACAAAAAGTTCCAAGTAGCACGGGCTATGGTGATCCCGAAGAGGACTTGTCTGGTACAGGAGCAGGGCTGTAACTATACGCACAGCATTTCGGGCAAATATATGCCTACGATACATACATTCACAGGCTGCCTACCCCCGACAAAAATGAATAATTATCTCTATTGGTATCTCGAATACCAATAGAACTGTGTATAATAATGCTGGCAGTTGCAGACAAGTGCTGTGATGTAACGGCCACTTCCTGTAGGCAACACGTATTGTGATACAGTGATGGGTTGAATGCTGTCTTAAGCGTCCAGCGTAAGGAAATATATTGCAGTCGATTCACAGCCGAAAGGAGGAGTCTGAGCACTTTTTCTTTCAGCTGACACCACTGTTCACTCAGTTGTAAATAGGTACCCCGGGAGTTAAGGGTTGTTTACTGGCAATGTTCCATAATTGGCCTACGGGGGGGGGAGAGAATACAGCATTGTCCCCGGAATAGAAAACGGAAATTATAATGTTGAAATATCCTGATCTCCATTTTGTTAATTGTTAATTAAAACATATGTTTATAATGTTTATTTTGTTAAATATTACCTTAGATCTTTCAGTGTTAAATTATGTTAAGTTTATCTTTCTTCACAGGTTACAGAAGATAATAGTTGTGTAAGCATTTCCTCAAGCTATCCTATTTCTAGCAACAAATATACTGTATATACAAAAGTAAATACTTACATATATACTGTACAATGTGTGTGTCCGTATGTGTATAATTAAATAAATTTATAATTATCGGTGACTCGCCTAAAGAAAATGGTGAGCATACAGTTTTTCCCACAACTTAAAACCTAACTTGCAGACATTTTTTGGAAAGTCGAGGTGACGTTTAGTTATTCCTGTGATCTCACTTTTACAACACGCAGCAACTCCTCATTGTTTACTTCCACTTATACCCCTGTCCTTTATCACCTTCCCCTGCCCTTCACCATTTTCCCTGCCCTTCACCATCTTCCCTGCCCTTCACCATTTTCCCTACCCTTCACCATCTTCCCTGCCCTTCACTATCTTCCCCACCCTTCATCACCTTCTCTACTCTTCACCACTTTCGCCTTCATTCCGGTAACCATTTTTGCTAACACTATCTACATTTAATCATGTATAAAATGACATACTAGATGATTCTTATAGTGAGGATTAAGTCCCACCTATGACCATCCCTGGACAAAGACCAGTCATCCTGCAAAGTTGGGCAATGCTATGGAGCAAATTATGAGGAAACTTTTCGCTTGGAGATTATATAAATATGGAGTCAAGCTTAAGACACTATTGCATATATATTTATATGTTCACATTGAATATTTATGAACATGTGCTCAATTCTGAGTTTTTAAACTTAAATGTTCAGACATTACACGTATTTAACATTTATGGACAGGTTTGAGCTTTTTAAAGTCTATATGCTCAGATAGCATATAACAGATTAGTTACATATGTGTTCCAGACTTGGAGGGTATATACACATGTGTTCCAGGCTTGGAGGGCATATAAATGTGTGTTCACATTGACTCTTGACGTGTCCAGCATCCAACTTTTCACTCAATATACCAGTTAAATTGATGTGTTCCTGTATACCTGCTTGATGGGGTTCTGGGAGTCCTTCTACTCGCCAAGCCCGGCCCGAGGCCAGGCTTGACTTGTAAGAGTTTGGTCCACCAGGCTGTTGCTTGGAGCGGCCCACAGGCCCACATATCCACCACAGCCCGGCTGGTCCGGCACTCTTTGGAGGAAACAATCTAGTTTCCTCTTGAAAATGTCCACGGTTGTTCCAGCAATATTTCTTAAGCTCGCTGGGAGGGTGTTGAACAACCGCGGACCTCTGATGTTTATACAGTGTTCTCTGATTGTGCCTATGGCACCTCTGCTCTTCACTGGTTTTATTCTGCATTTTCTTCCATCTGCCTTTTTCTTCTGTATGGAGCCATAAATATATCAGTTCAAACTACATTTATTGTATACTTCTGCATTTACGTTTTGAATATTGTATATATATGCTGAGGTTTAGAGACAATAAAAGTATATTCAAGACCTAATTATTTGGCTTGTTTTCGAACCTTCATACATTTTTTTGTAATTGTTCAATATTAAAATACAGCATTATGCTGCTTACTCATACCTGTAACTTTACTATACAAATATACATTATTTATCAAGATGTTTAAAGCTATGATGTGTATAATTCCATTGTTAATAAAAAGAATGTTTGTATTATGCTGTATAAAAATTTACTCTTATAAATAAAAATAAACTGTCATGTTACACTTAGTATGGCATTATAACCTATCCTCAGAGAAGAGATCCACTCAAGGGAAAGGATTGGGAACGACTGCATAATTAATGTAATGACCGAACAACCGAATGCTGTGCTATGCCAGACGACCTTCCCCCCCCACACCCGCAGTACTCAGTTGTTATTGGTCATTGCATTAATTAGGCTTGTTACCAGCAGTCGCCAATTACTGTTAACTCGGTTATAGTTTGTGGTCATCATTAACTTCATCAGTTTTACAATATTACTATTTATTCACAGTTAATTTACTTTTAACTTCTTTATTTTACATGAAAGCTATACACTGTTATTCACATTAATTATACACCTTATTATTATCAGTTATAGTTTACAGTTAATTTACTTATACTTTATATTGTATATGGTGTATAATTTACACTTAATTAATTTAACCATATTATATATAAATTAAATAATTTTATCCAAGCATGAGTTTGTCTCTTAGTTCACATGGGACCTGCAAACATACAAGCATTGACGGCTAAATACTTTTACACTACTTTCGACCCAGTAATACAGTCGGGATCATTCTCAACTCACAATCAGGAATTCTGGATTCAAATCCCAAGCAGGACAGAAATGGTTGGGTGCATTTCCTATCACCTAATACCTCTGTTCACCTAGCAGTAACTAAATAAATAAATAAATAAATGTTTATTTAGGTAAGGTACATACATACAAGAAATTTTTACAAAGATTGGTGGACTTATAGATAGAGCTAGTACATACAATGCCTAAAGCCACTATTACGCAAAGCGTTTCGGGCATAAACTAGGTGTACCAAGAAGTTAAGTCAGCTTGGTGGGGGGGGGGGGGGCATCCTGGGGAGTGTCCACAGTTCAACTTTATGGGGGGGACCTCGATATAAGACTAACATGTACAGGTGTATATACATTGCATGTTCCTGGCAAAACAAATTGATTAGAAGCCTTTTGTTTGGGACAGTATTAATTGCTATCTTTTAGTCAAAACACACAGTCAGCCCGCCCTTTTCTCTCCTGTTTTATCATTGCCATTTGATCATAGAATTTTAATGTAAAGTACTGTAATTGTTACATGATTTGCCTGAAATAAAGCCATGTTAATTCTTAGAGACAAAACACACTTTTCTTAGTGCTCAACAAATCTCTTAATGAGTCTTTCCAGGACCTTGCAGGAACCATGGCCATCTTTAAAAACTATTCTTTCTTCGTCCTTGTTCCCTTTAAATACTGACAAGTCAACTCTTGTAGACTCTTGCATCAACACTGTACCTCCCCCCTCCCCTACAGTTAAGGATTGCTACAGCTACAGTTAAGGATTGGCACCCAGTCAATCTTCCCCAGCCAGAACCAAGTCCTAAGTGCTCATGAAGTACTGGGCGAGTGTTTTACCACTGCGCCACGGGGACTGCTTGCAACTAACTTTACCCGATGCTGCACTCCACTCCACCCTGTGTTATGCCTCTTGCAGCATAAGAAGGTGCATTTTCTAGTGGAACTCAGATTGTGCATGCACTGACCACTCTACAGTAAGCATGCAGCATGAAAGAAGTTAACTTCTTTAACACAACATAATCCTTTACTATGACAGCCAGTACTGTGGCTTGCAGGGTTATTAATTCTGCTAAGCAAGAGATGGAGATCTTACTGCTAACACCTTTCTTTACTTGATCATTGTGAAAATTAGCAAATATTGTGGGGAAATCAATTTCCAATAAAAAACCATCTGCATTTTATCTTTGTGGCAACTTATTACCAAGATGGTGGCAGTCATGAATTGGCAAGCTGCTTGAACTTTAAGAACCAAGCTTTAGTACTCATACAATACAGTACTTCCAATTTTTCTGAACTTCAGTCTACTCTATTCGTTCATCACTCCACAACAGCGAACTCCAACGGTAAACAGAGATATGCTCTGCTATCTCCTTCCCTGTACCCAGTTGTTTTTATGTATGGGCACACTGGGCAGTTACCCAGGTTCCCAGTATTCTGGGGGCCCCATACTGTTATATGTCCACGAGATATCTCTTGGCAGTGTGGATAATCATTCCATCTCCCCATGGAAAGGCCTGGGATTCAATTACCTTTTCAAATATTTACAATATAAATAATTTGTGCATAACCGAGAGTAATTCTGTACTGCAGCAGTTGGGCAGTACTGGGTATGGGGGGCTCATCATCTGGGTATGGGGGCCCCATCATCTGGATATGGGGGGGCTCCAGTGCATTGCTTTGCCCAGGGCCTACAATACTGTCAAGATGGTCCTGCCTGTACCTTAGTTTTATTACATACATATATGTATAACTAGATCTGGAACATTGGAGCTGTCACAGTGTCCTGGTTCAACATGGTTGTTCGTTTCCTTACAAAACCTGGTTCAATGGGCACTTTGCCCTTAGATTTTCATCCCATTGTCCTGCCAGTCGTGAATGCATGTATCTTACGTGGTTTTTGGAAGAATTGTTCTCTTCCCTCCTCCCATTTTTGGCTTTTGTATCACAGTACAGCTGACATTCTGATAAATTTGGTGGTCTACAATCAGTACATTTTTACCGGAGGTAAATTGGTAGTGACCTAGTGAAAGCTCATGACATAGTACCTTGAAATATAATAGAGGTGCCTAGTTGCATCCTATCCAATAACCATTGCAAGTATTATGCAAATATCCAATGACCCGTGCAGTGCCCATTTACCCCCTAGATGAGGCAGAAGTCTCCCAATGAGAAAGTGGGGAATGATTTAGGGTTAGATTTCATAGATGTGATTGAAAATGTTGAAGTTAGTCACTTACATCAAAACCAATAATGCCGAGTTAACCAAGCACCCTAATTGGGTTGAGGTTCCAAAGCTGCTACTAATTGCATTATATCTACAGTATTATCATAATTTAGGCAAAATGGGACAAATTTGCCCAGACTACCAGATTGGGGTGGGAATGGAGAGTGAGGCCACACACTCCTTTATCCTCCTAGTTAAAAAAAAAAGAAAAAAAAGAAAAAGAAAAATAGATACTGTACTAGACAAATTAAAATATACAGTACATGCAATGATTTTGTTAGTACTGTAACAACCTTTCAAGCCCTACTGGTTACAAGACTGGCTGGCAACAGGACTACACAACAAATTTTTCCAATACACATTACCACTACCCTATTATAAATATTTTATTATGGATACAACTCCTAGGTTGGAATTTTCTGTTTTCTTCTCTGAAAAATTCATGCATGCCTAAAGTTTCACAAAGTTAATTGGTATACTGTAATTATTAAAGTGCCCCACCAAACCTACAAGACTAGCTGCTCTACAGATGTGTCAAGGGCCATCTTAGGTGCCAAAGAAAAACTGGAAAATGTAACTTTGTAGTCTAAATACTTTATCAACAGATGGGAGTACACTACTTTCATTAATAAAGCCAAACAATATTATTATTATTATTAAGCAATTCTAGCACAAATAGATTAATGGAGCCATATAGCCTTTACTGCTCTGTAGTCGATACAAATATAGAAGGCACAATTAACACTTCTTACAATTAACCAACTACAAGAACGAGAATAAAAAATTGCAATAAGTCCAAAAGGGTACATAGCATCATTTGTATCGATATTCAAACACTTCATCATTTGAGAATGCTATAAAAGTTGTTGAGGTGACTTAGAGATTTGGGGGGGTGGGGGGATAACAATTACGAGACTTTCACAGGGAGGCGAGGTAAGGTCGCAGAAACCTCACCTCAGGTAGTTTCAAAGGTTGGAAGGCTATTCAGATTCAAGTCCGTTAATTCAACGGAAAATTGGGGGATCGACGGGCAAAAAAAGCTCATTATGAGAGGTAGTGGGGGAGTATGTGCTGTCTCTCAGACCAGACAGGAGTCTGGGGTCTAGTATTGGGCATCACAGGAGGGAGGAGACTGAATCTGGTGTCTACACAGAAGCTTCATCACTGCTGTATCTTTGAGTACTGGTCCCTTATGTTCTAAATATCCCAAGTGTTGATAATTTTATTGACTTGATAGGGTAGATAGATTAGGAGTTTTGTATTGAACTTAATTAAATATATAACACTAAGCTGTCCATCTGAAGTGTCCATTCGTTCCCGTTATTCATTCATTAAGAGTTGCCGGTGAAGAGAGCCGACTGTGGTCTCCCCCCCCCCCTTTCCCATCTTTAACTCGCATCTTTAACTCTTTCATGGCTGGTATCCTTTGCCGCCGGTCACTGTACTTATGTTCATCAAAGGCGAAAGTGGTGGTAGCATTAAGTAGTTTAACTTTTAGTCAAGTCATAATTTGTAACAACTTGCTTGGTGGTGGTATCGGTGGGGATAGCCAGGTGGATGGTGTTATAGATGGTGAAATAACAAAAGTAAAGTGTTATACATACACAGAAGTAAAGGAGTATGTTATAAATACGTTATAATGCCAAGAGCAGAAAGACAAAATTAGCAATATCAAAGGAATTAGATTCATTGATGATTTTATCAAATAACATGCAATACGATACAATGGGTTAACTGCATGCAACAAGGATATACTTTGTTGATTAAATACACTAATTAACTTATACCTTTTATTTTATAAAATTAGAAAAAATCTCAACCAATTTAACAATACAGGGTTAAAGTCAATATTCTATACATGGAATGCACTAAATATCTGTACCCTTTTAAATAAAGTACAGAGTTCCATTGGCCACTACAGAAATGGTCCAGAGAGCAAACTAGGGTTCAAATGACCAAGGCGACATGTGTTCTGTGAAGTTCGACACAGGTGTGTGTGTGCAGTCAAACCTGAAATTCGCCAACAGCCATGTGGCTGCATTGTCACAAAAAGTGTTAAATATTAGGTGTAGTCTAATTACAAAAGACAAATTACTGAACACTACAGTTTTTAAGGTGCAGTGTAAGAGTGCATGGCCCGTCTCGGTTATATTTTGATAAACGATGAATGTATTCCCCCTCCTTTCCAATGGTGTGTAAAAAAAAAAAATGCCCCAAGCCCTCGTGATATACACTCTAGAAATAGTTACACTTTCCTGCCTACTATAAACCACTAGAAAGGCCGAGTGATGCTCCTTAAAGGGAAGAGTCCAGACACACGTATGCCAGGAATGCTTTTTACTTCAACACCTGACGTACATACAAGTTTTGTATATCTAGCATTCACTTTACCCATGCCTATATACCTCAAGAAAAAAATAAAAAAGTTTAGTGTACAGTGTTCATTAACTAAGAATAGTTATTATGTACAATGGTGATACATATCAAAATATTTCAACGCTACACGATGTTAAAGAATCATGTTTGGTTGAAACCATAAGTCAAGTGACACATACATGTAACTTCAGTGAAACTAGTAATCATCAAAATTAAACAAGTAAATTTTTTATGTAGTACTTACATCTATTACAAATACATACAATAAAGTTAATTCAACTAAATTATCAGACCTTCAACAGCAAGTAAATTCCCAATTTTGGATTATCAGATCCTCACCCCTAGCAACTGTCATACTCTTACATTACTTTTAGAAATTTTGATCCAAAATCTGTTCAGGAATTTAATGGACACTTATTGGAATGCATCCTCCATCTATAATTCATCTCTGGATTGATCTTTTTCAAATATGGTGGCTTCTTGTGCAACAAACTCCTGAAAATAAAAAAAATTACAGTCAATATCCAAAATCAAAGTCAAATAAGTCACATATCCAATAGCTTAAACTGCACTAATGAACATGAAGTGTTAACACTAACAAATAATAGAATTGGCAGAATGTCTGATGGGCTTTGTTGTTCATGGAAATATTGTATTACAATAAGTAAATCTTGAAATTAAAGCATGGATTCTTAACCTTTATAAAATTACAAATCTGTCAATGAATTAGCGAGCAAGTCCCCTTACCCCCTTCAGCAGACTCATAACAATCACCACCAGTCCTATTAGGTATGAGTACAACTTCAAAAACATGCCAGTAGTTTACTACAGGCATGCCAGTACTAAACTACTGGCAGTTTTACTGGCAGAATGCCAGTTTTACTATATATATATATACCTAGGAAATGAACAGCTGAAAGAAAATTATGAGTATTATATCATTTATACATAAAGCAAATCACAAATGTACACGGTAGCTACAACTGTCACGATTTCTGCAATTTTTGTGCAATAAAAATATGGAATCGAGGTACAGTACTGTTTATGACTGATTATTTCTAATCTATTTTTGTAATTGTTCCGAGACCCATACTCCAATTACCGGTTCCCATACCCCATACAGGGTATGGATAACCCCAGAAGAACCCCAGAGTTAAAAGACCATGGGCCAGATTCACGAAGCAGTTACGCAAGCACCTATGAATCTGTACATCTTTTCTCAATCTTTGGCCGCTTTGTTTACAATTATCAAACAGTTAATGAGATCCAAAGCACCAGGAGGCTGTTTATAACTAACTACAGTTGATTAGGAAGTTTTCATACTTGTAAACTGTTTAATAAATGTAAACAAAGCCGTCAAAGATTGAGGAAAGATGTACAGGTTCGTAAGTACTTGGGTAGCTTTAATGAATCAGGCCCCTGGCCTTTTGCCAACTTTGGCCAATGAAGATTTGCATTAAGGAATGGTTTTAATATGTAGTTAAACCTAGTGTGTAACCACTTTGTACTCTTCTACAATCTGCTTAACTGTGAGCCTTTGTAGCACAATCTATGACCTCTGCTTACAGGCAAGAGACGCGGTTCAATCCTCAAGCGGGTCAAATTGTTGGACACTTTTTACCTTATGTGGATTTTTCTACTAATAAAATGAGCACCCAGCTGGTTAGGCAATTATTGTGGGCTGCATCATGGGAAATGTCGGTAGTTTGCCCAGTGGAACTTCAATAAGCCTAGGTACAGGGTTCCTGTCCCCTACAAGAATTATTACTCCAACAATATAATTTTTTTTTCCACATTCATATTACTGTACTGCATATAAATGTTTGCTAACTACTTCCATAATGTGACAACCATTCCCACATCTGAACCACGTATGTATTAAAGATATTTAGGGAAGCACTAAACCTATTACCACCTGGACAACTGAAATGCACCTAGTGTCATCAGGATATTCTGAACAAGGATGGTAAGTTCCAGAATAAACAATGTGTTGCCTATTAATGAGCAAGTTTTATAACTTGCTCATCCATGAGAAAGCCAAACTAACTGAATACCTTTGAGCAATTTATCACAGGGCCACCCCTACAATGTAGAGATCTATTACAGTTCATGAAATAAGAGATGCAAGAGAAAAACAAAACCCCCAAAATTAGACCATAAATATAAGAATACCAGCAATGACATCAAACACCAGTGTGTGTAATTCATTTTTAACAAATGTATCAATATACAAAGAATTTTTCAAGCATTATCAAAGTCTATAGGTTACTATAGACATAGGCATACTATAGGTTACAAATACTGTAGTAACATTTTAACCGATTGGCAAACCAACCAAGAAGCTTTTGTTGCAGGCACAAATAAATGGTACAAGTACTCCTGGAGCATAGTTTCAAAAAGCTTGTCATAAGAAAAGAAATTGTCAAAAATTCTGGAGATAATGTGGCTATACGTGGACTGTAATGCACTATGCATGTCACGGTAAAGAGGTCTTAGACATCAGGGTATGCAAATATAAAAGAAAAAGGAGTAACTCGCTATAAATCATACCGATATTTGACAAAGTATTGATAGTTAGGGAAAAAATTATTCCATTAAGTGTTCAGAGCTAGCCTTCTTGAGGTTATCTTGAGATGATTTCGGGGCTTTAGTGTCCCCGCGGCCCGGTTCTCGACCAGGCCTCCACCCCCAGGAAGCAGCCCGTGACAGCTGACTAACACCCAGGTACCTATTTTACTGCTAGGTAACAGGGGCATAGGGTGAAAGAAACTCTGCCCATTGTTTCTCGCCGGCGCCTGGGATCGAACCCGGGACCACAGGATCACAAATCCATCGTGCTGTCCGCTTAGCCACCGGCTCCCCGGCCTTGTGTGGGCCAATGTACAATACACCCAAGAACATTTTTAACTTTTTATTACAGTATAGGAAGGCCACAGAAATGACATTTCAATGAATGTATTGTTTTATGGGCTGTAGCCAGCTAATTATGTTAGCTATTAAATAGCAATATGAATGAATAGGTGGCAGACTTCTGGTGGCTGGGACACGTTTGAATGACTTGGTTGGCTGCAAAATCTGTAAGGCCATTTGAGGCAACAAATACATTTTGGCAAGCAAAATTCTGCCTTTCTGCTAAAGATTAGGTAATAAGAAATGTTTAAATATTTCATTCAAAATTATCCAAGGCCAGAAATGTTAGCCAAATATTCTCAGTTTGCTAACGAAGTAGTAACCATGGGCGATTGCAACTTATCTACAGCTGCCCGCTGGCTGGAGGTACAGTATTGTTCAGGATAAACAAATGATGACACTAGCTCACCACATATGTAAGTTGCTTAAGAGACTGTACTTGGGATTGGTCTCAAACCATTTGATGATGTGACAATATACATGAAATTTTGTAACTAGCTAATGATGATGTGCTTAGCTAATTGAATTTTGGGATTCAGTCCGAACCCGTTATGTGCCTCTGTAACCCTTTCCACTACCACCCATAGGTATCATCTTTTCTTACCTTCAGCTTTTTCAAGGATCTTTCCCCACTGAATGGGATGGGATTATCCTTCTCGATTGCTTTCAGATAGTAGATAGTTGGAAATCCTTCCACTTTGAACAAAGGATGTACATCATTAGCCGTAGCGTCCATCTTCGCAACCACAACATCTGGATTAGTCTTTGACAACTGTTTAGCTAATTTTTTGTATGCTGGCTCCAGGTTCTTACAGTGGCCACACCATGGAGCATAAAACTCAATGAGCACATCCTTCTTCGTTAGCATCACTTCCTCTTCAAAACTCTTGGCTACAACTACACGCACTGGACTGTCTTGCCGCTTGGGAACCGGTTGAGACTTCAGGTAAGGAGTTAGCTTCCCTGAAATATAGAATTTATAATTTATATTTGCATCAAGAGGTAGCCTAGAGGTAGCGTATCAGTGCATTTGGCCAACAGTGCAGGAGAATTCCTATATGAAAATAAAGTATCAGACAAGAGATTTAGTGCTGCATTATTAATTTTAAAACTTTGTTTTAATTATGAATCATATGCTACATCTAATATGAAAAAAAGTGAGACAAACCAGTTTTAAGTTCTTCAACAAAATCACTAAGAACTTCAGAGCTGAAATCATCATCAGGTTCCATTGGGTATCTGTAAAATGGCATATAAATAAATATAAACTTTGTAAAGGAAGTCCATTTTATATATAAAGACCTACTTCAAGTTTAAGAGCCCCATGTCAACTTATAAATCAGGAAAAAATCATTCTATTTGAAATTTAGCCTTAAAGCATAACCATGGTTACCAAAAACTTCATGAAAGTAAATTAGATCTATTTCAGTTACATATTTTACTGCAGTTAATTTGATGATATCATTGGAAAGACCATACAATTCTATAGTTCTGTTAAAAAAATTACAATTTATGCTTCCGGAGAATAAATTAATCTGGCATTTTAATTTTCTTTTACCCCAAAAATTTTCAACGAAAAATAAAAGCCCAACAAGGTTGTGCATGCCATGAAAAATTGCCTATTTGATGAAAAACAAACCTAAAACCTGGATTTTTCAGATTATAATTTTCCTGTCAAAACTAGTCACAGGTTAAATGAACAAATCCACAAGTTCCGTGATGAGGATACGAACCTACGTCTTGGAGCATCCCAGTCAATTAAAGCAGCTTTTGGGATGCTCTCGGACATAGGTTAGAATCCTCATCACGGCCCTTGTGGATTTGTTCATTTGATGTATCACGCTATTGTGATTTGTGTGTGTAGTCACAGGTTCAACAGTATTTGATTTAATTAAATAATTTTGTAAATACTTCCTAGTCACCTGGTTAATCTGATCCAACTTTATGTTCATAAAATCTAGGATAGGGTAATTAATGATTTTTCTCTTCAACTCTAATATCTTGCTCCCTCCAGAGAGCTTACCATCGGTGGGCTGTCATAGCCGAGGCTTCTTGGGAAACTTCTTATCACCAAACAAACCTTCACTACCTCTCTGACCCTTCTTCCCATCCTGTCTTTCTTTCCCTTTCCTGTCTATATTATATTACCCATTTCTCATTAACCCTTCTGCCAATACAGACAAGACACAAATCAATAGTCATTGCCATCTGTTGCAGACAAAATGTTACCCCAAAATGTGTTGCTTAAAAATTGCCTAGAATGACTTGCTAGCACACCTTGGAATGGTGCTTTCCATATGCATTCAAACATAAATAAGGCCTTTAGATATAATTCAAATTATTTCATACTGCATACCGGTTTATGTTTTGCACCTTATCTAATGTGTATGGTCTATCATTTTCAGCAAGAACAATTTCCAAACATTTGTAAATAAATAGCAAATAAATAAAACCAACCAGGAAACCTTGGTATTAAAGTTCATACAGTATTGAGTTTGGCCCCAATTGGTATGGAATATTAAGGTTGCACCGATACCTTCAAAATATTTGGGAAAAGTTTAAAACGTTAACATTTCTGAATTTAATAATCTCATTCAAATACAGTGAAAATAAGAAAATACTTTCCTAGGCCAAAGACATTCACTGGGGGAAGGGGAAGTGGTTATTTTCCAAACTTTAACATAGTATACTAGAAAAAATGTACTTACTTGAAATTGTTTACAAAACCTGCAACATTAACAGACTCTCCAGAGTCTTCCAAACCAAGACTTTTTATCTCTTCTTCAAATTCTTCTTCATTGGAAATGGCAAAGAGGATGTCTCTATTCTTATCAGCCACAGGAAGTATCTTGTTACGAATGAATTGGGTGTCTGAAAGCATATTTTTACCCCTTAGTTATATTCTTCACAAACAGTATAAATTCTAGGTAAAATCTATGTATAACCTTGTTATCAAGGGATGCTTTGTCATTTTATAAAAGTAATTTGTTTGGTAAATTTTATTATATACTTACTGTACATTTTTCACACTACTGTATACCACAAGTGTAATCTTAATTAAAATCTTGAAAAATATGCAAATACTGTACCTGTATGTGTTATTTTACAAACTAGGCTGTTTGCATAAATTATGTACCTATTTTTCTATATGTACATAAAATGGAGAGAAAAGTGGAGGGGGTGGGTGGGGTCATAAATTATGCAAGTATCACCTTTCTCTTAATAGTATTCTTGCTAAACAAATATTAGCTCCATGCTCCTGGGGGATATTTGGCCAAGATTTCTGGTAGCAGATCATTTTGAATAACGGATTTACACATCTCTGGAACTGTAGGTAGGAACTAAGTGACTAACGTATCCACTGCTGCCCACTGGATGGGAGGGGGCGGTGTGCAGGACAAACATAACAATTGTGACACTAGCTCTCCTCATGTCAGTTGCTTAATTTAGAAACTGTATTTGTGGTCAATCTCAAACCCAGTGATGATGATGATGTGACGATGTCTATTGAATTTTGTAACTAGTTCATCAAGATTGTAACTTGCTTAGCTAAATGAATTGTGGGGTTCAGTCCCCGAGCCCATGATGTGCCTTTGTAACCCTTTCCACTACTGCTCACAAGATGAGAATGGGGTGCATAATAAATGAACTAAACTAAACATGCTCCTGGTTCAATACTTGCCTGCCACATACTGGTGAGTAAAGTTTACATCATAATACACCACCACAAGAGGTCGAGTGGCATATTTGAATTCCATGTTACTTCTTGTCCGTTGTCCAACCAGAGGAACACTTTTCTTAGCAATCCAAGCAGCAATTTCCTTGTATGTTCCAGTTGCCTGTCAAAAATTTAACATTGCCTTAGGAAAACCATTTCAAGATATTCCTACAAAGCCTTGCATTTATAAAACCATGGAATACTTTTCTCATTTATGTGGATAAACTTTCCTGTGCATTGTAACATTAGGAATCTACATATTTATGGATAAATACTGCAGAACATAAAAAAATAATCCTCCTTGCAAGATAATGGCTCAGGAAATAGGAGCATGTTAAAATAAACTTCCTACAACTAATACTCGTACTATATATTCAGATGTTGCAAGAAGTCTATTCACAGTTTACTTTGTAAAAACTTTCCTTCGGCCGAGTCAAGCACCTGCTACATATCGTAGGTGCACATGTAAATGATAACCTACTCAACATTAAATTTTAATTTTGATTTATTTTAAACTCTGTTAATATACAGAAAGTTATAAGATGAAGTACTGTATTGGTCATTTTTCCAGCAAGTAGTCTGCTTAATGTGAATACTTGAAACGTATTACTAATTGTCAAACTGCTGTAGATACACAGTACAGTACTGCAATTTCTTCAAATTTTTAATGTTAGCTTCTTAAAAAGAACATACTCAACATAATTTCAAATAATATCTTAGGATTACAATAAGGTATTTTTTTTAATGTACAGTATAATATAAATGCAGTTGTTACTAAACTTAACACTCCAAGGAAACGATGGAAAAATTTTCATTTAAAATGCAAGACATCAATATCTGTTTGCACCCAAAAAATTAACCCAGTAAGGAAATTTTTCTCATACCTTAGTATATTTGGAGACATTGTCCTCATACTTTGAGAAATAGATCTCTGGCATCAGAATAGTAATGGTGTTGGGCTTCAGTTTGAAATGTTCAGAAGTTACTTCATCAAAAGTATGGAAGAATGACAATTTGCCTAATTGGAAGAAGAAAAATCTTTTAAGACAATGCAACTTAAATACTGTATTCAGCAGCTTAAATAGATTTTTTGACAATAAGATGTACAATGAAAATATAAAGTATGATCACGCACCTCACGAAAGTTTGAAATGGGTTAGGAAGGCATTATTTACAACCACCACCACCCTCATCAGACTACCATTGCCAAAGAGCCGAAGGTCAACCCCCACAAGCACAACTAGGCGAGTACAACTAAACAAGTATAGTCCTCGTCCGTCCATTCATTCACCTTTATAAAACTATGGTATTTAAAAGTCGTTAATTTTTAAGTGTTATAAATTTTTGCGCTCCACACATTTCATTCACATTTTCATTCATAACTATCCTTCTAACACAAATCTTAATTTGTCTATTTTAGCTTTCTCCAATCACACCAGCATTTGTTTTCCCATGTAGCCTCCTAGCCACCTATCATTTATTCTTCCCACTTATCCACCCATCATAATTTTGTCAATGTACCAACAACCTTCCTTCATTGACTTCTTGTACTCTAAACTCCTTTTACACTAAAAATTGCTACCGAATGTCAGTAACAGATCCTAGGTCGTCAATCGAGTCAAACAAATATTTCTACGATTTTCCCCATTTCACATACAATTTCCATCATTATTTCTTTTACTTTGGTCCACATTCGTTGTTGATAGTGTCTCACAAATTCCATCTACAGTACTCCTATTGCACACTCCAGTATACTCTTCCATTAATATCCAGTTACAAATTACACCATTAATAAATGTTTTACAGTACTTTGTATAAATGGGTTTTAACAGCATTTAAAAAATATTCCAATTATACCTGCTCAATTTTCTCCATAGAGTACTTCAATTCATTATATGGTACCCTCCACTGTCCAAAAATACTTACTTTTCAGTCTTTTGTGCTATCTGTACTAGTTCAATGCATTCAAATAAGCAACCCATGCAACCTCTTACTTTGAGCTCCCATGGTCATCACTACAGGTACAGTGTTAATTAACACTAGCATTCCAATGATGCTAAAAATGTGTCAACCATCTCAAAATTCCTGAAATTTTTACCAATTTTATCACAACTTTTAATAAAACTGCAGTTTCTCCAAATGTCATGACGAAGAAAGTTTATAGTCGGGAATGATAATGAAGCATTATAAAAATAACAAAATTGACATTTACAAGCTTACTTTACCTCTTAATTCATTTGCAGCTCCAATATATTCATCAAACATATCATTCTTTTTTGTAAAATAGGCAATTACATTTGCTTCCTTCCTTGCAAAGTTATTCTGGGCCTCTAGTGGAGTCATTGCCTCTCTTGAAGGCAATTTTGCTTGTTCCTTCATATATTCAACAATTCCAGAATGATCACGCTTACCCTTATATTCAAATCGTCTTCCATTGCGAAATACCTGAGAAAATTAAGTTGTTACACACTAAATTCTACAGGTGTATTTGTAGTCCATGCAAAACTTTACCCAAAGTGTAAAAATAGCATACTACTGTATCTCAAATATGATTATGTTTAGCCTAGTATATTGTTTATTATTCACAATGCTATTTCATCACTGTCAGTGTGATACAAACCAACAAAGTTGGATATCCAGACACTCCATATTCATCAGCTACTTCCTTTTCCTGTGTTCCATCAATCTTAGCCAGGGGAATGTTGTTTGCTTGAAGATCTTGTGCTGCAGCCTCGTACTCAGGTTCAAGCTGTAATATATTTCAATACATAAAAAAAGCCAAGACCACACAGGAGAAAATGACAGCAAAGCCCAAACCAAGATGGGGCTTCTCACTAAACCAACTTCTAATAAGAAAAAACAAGGGATCTAGGGCAAAGATGCGTATATGTCTGTCAAAGGAAATGAAAGCCAGAAGGCCAGAGAAGAGCACAAATCTCACAAGAAAATTCAAGGGAAGAAGAATACGAAGTCAACATGACTGTACAACATAGTACTGAAACCATATCTGTGACATTTGTACACACTCCTGCTTCCAGCCATATGCTTGTATAATAGGAATCTAAAAAAAAATTTTTTGTTATTTTGATGCTGCACCTAGAGATATGCATGCAGACTGTCTAAATAATCCACTACAACATTGCCAAAGTATTGCTTAGAAAAGAAGAATTTTTTTTAAACAATATCAAAATGCAATAGGAGTGTAAACTTAATGAATTTGTATCAGGCTCGGTACATGGTGCATGGATCCGTTAGTAAATGGCACGCAATAGATGGAAACCAACAACAATGTGACGTACAAGCTTGTGAGCGGTCAATATTATATATATTATATTATATTCTAGAGAATATTAAGTAATGTGTAGATGATTGAATAATAAAAGGAATGAGGGACAGACACCCTTCGTTGTCCCCAACTAACCCATGATTAATAAATGAATCTGATTACCTTCAGAGGTAGCACCTTGACCAGTAATTGAACAGTATTTTACCAAATAGATGACTTTGGTTTATTTTAATATTCCTATAATGGAAAGATTCTAAATAGCAATTGTGTCGAACATGAGTTGCCAATGTGTGAAGAGCCAAGAAATACAGAACACAAAGTAATGCCTGACAAGAGTAAAGTAGAATCGGCTACAAGAAAAATTGGAAGAGCAAAGCAGCATGAAGTTTTTAGGCATGAAAAAAAGCTAGCAACAGCATCAGATATGAGAAATCTTCTCACTGGTTCCAGTAGAAATCAAAAGCCTCCAGCACAAAAGCTTCACAATCGTGGAAATGAACAATACTGTGAAGCATCTGGGGTCCAATTTGAGTCATTGCAACGTCAAACATTTTTCTATATCCACAAAATATATACAGTATCTGTATACAATGACTATTCTAGTGTGAAATCAAGCCAGAGGTATGAAAGACGGAAAATAAAATATAACCATTTATACCTATAGCCAAAGATAGGTTACAGTACATTACTATTTTTAGATGGCAAGCATCACTCAACAACAGGTAATGAGCCAAAATAATGAACATGTTAATAACGTAGACACCTTAAAAAGACAATCACAACCCACACAGAGTACAACCTTAAGCTCGCCAAACCCCAGGGCAGGGAAGACAAGACACTTCAATCCAAAGGGTAATAAATGTGTACAACAGTCAACACCAAAACTGCACAAGTAGAATAAAGGCTATGATTCAAAACATTATAAAGGAAACTGCAGAAGGTCTATTAGCCAAAATGAGGCAGCTCATATCAAATTCAACTCATAGTATGTCTAACCTACACATTAAGGAGTTCAACAATCCTGCATCGACGTTGCCTGGCAATATGTTCCACAAAACAACCATTTCCAAATCGGTATTTAACCAAGCTTCTCAAATCTAAACCTTTGAAACTTACCTGAAACGAAATCTATTTAGTGTTTACCTATTTAAAAAAACTATTTATATCTCGTTTGTTATACCCTTTAATCCAAATATCTGTACAGTACAACCTCGATTCAATGAACCGTATGGGACCAAACCCAATTCATTGCCACTGGAGATGCCTCCAGGATGCATTTTGCACACCATGTCGGCATGGGAAAACGCGTCCGCATTTTAATTTTAACCTAAAATAGACAACTACCAAACAAAATTGAACCACATCTCGCCCATTTCTCATGTTCCCAGCCTCAAAACTCATTTTCAAAAGGTAGCAGGGCCATACCCGAGTGAACAAAAACCTTTACTACTCAAATCTCGCCAACCCATTGTACGTTCCAAATAAATTATTATTATTATAAAATTAAAACCACCATAGAATTTGGGTTTTTAATATTCTCAATAGCTTTCCTCAAGGCTCCAACCTTTTCTTATAATGCCAAGTTCATCTACAAACATAACCACATTGATAACCACATTATCAAATTTCCATTGCCCAAGCCTCAATCTCATTTTCAAAGTAAAATAGGCTCGTATTTTACTGATCAAAAACCTCCACAACTGGAAATAAAAAAAAAAGATAATTTGTTTATAAATATACTCTGTGGCTTTCCCAAGGCCCCAATTATTTCTCATAAAGTTGCCTCCATCTGTCAAGGTCCCACATCCTAATCCCACTTGGTCCCAACATCCTAATCAAATCCACACATCCCCCTCCACTTGTTCGTTGAATCAGGAGAGTAAATCTGGCATGAAAAGTGTGTCCTAACAGGAGATGCTTCAAATTGAGGCTCATTGAATCGAGGTTCCAGTGTATAACCAAGAGTGTAAAGTTCTTTGATATCATACTTTTGTAAAACAAATCAAATTAAATTTGCAAACTATTATACAGCTTATACATACTACATACACTCACCATATACTTATTAGACTTTAAAGTTGTGAAATAACACTTTCAGCTACTCTTGCCAAATTAATTTTCAAAGTCATTTCAAGGTTATACAAATTTACAAAAAGCAATTAACTTACAGCTTTGCAGTGTCGACACCAAGGAGCATAAAACTCAACAAGAATCAGGTCCGAGGACTTTACAGTTTTTGAAAAGTTAGCAGCGGTGAGGACCGTGACAGCAGAGGGAGGAGGAACGTAGTTAGGGTCAGCATGCATACGCATATAGTCCACCAGAGCTGCGAGAAAATAGCCAATTTGTTTAATGTAGAGTACAATACCAGTACATCAAAAATTACAAAATGTCTGGTACAGTATATAAAATACAAAAAATGGTTATAGACATCATCTTCACATGAAAAAGTAAATCTTAAGTGATATACACGAATATTCCACTCAAAGCATTTTAATTATCCACCATAAATTCACATAATACATAAAACAAATTTGTGATTTACCTTCGGCAGTTCTTGCACCACTGTAATCTTCAACAGGATTACCCTTTTTGAAGAGCTTAATAGTTGGATAACCAGACACCAAGTACTCCTTGGCCAGCTCTTGCTCTTTGGTGGCATCCACTTTACCTATTCTTATCCCTTCCTCTTTCAACTCCTTTGCTGCTGCTGCATATTCAGGAGCAAGTTGCTTACAATGACCACACCTAAGTGTTGGAAAAATTACAGATACAATGAAAGTGGAAAAAATGTACCATGCAAATACTTTTAATTTTCACATTTTTTTGAGGCAAATGAATGTTGCAAACTGAAAATGTATGGACCTGGGTAGGAACAGTCATAAAAACTGGTTAAAAATACCAGTTATGATCTAAATATTCTAATACTTGCTAGGTGAATGGCCATGTGGCCAAAACAAGTGCCCTTCCTTATACTAATTATAGAAAAATGCACAATTTACATTCCCATAGTACTGTACTCTTAATTTCTCCTTTAAACTTTAAGGGGTACTTAACAGTATTTGTTCACAACACCCATTACACTTCCAGGATCCTATATATTATGTGTCGTCAAAATACGGCTCATGAATTAGTTTAGTAACCCACTAACCGCTCCCACTCAGTATTCTGACACTAGAAACCGGGAAAGAACAATTTAAATGTGAACTAAAATTTCACCAGTGTATTTACAGATCACCACATACAATAATCAGTCAGTCAGTCATACACCTAAGATACTAACACGTGACTTGTCCAGTGTTGAGGGTAAAGTCAAGTAACACAATCATAGTAACAGTAAACCAACAATAATTGCTAATACACTCCACTGTAACAAATGAGTAAAACCTAAACTATCCTAGTTATACTGACAAAAGACCAACTTAACTTAAGGGAGCCACTGCTCTCAAGAGATCACTAGACCATTTCTCCAAACAAACAAATCACTAGAACATTTCTCCAAACGTTAAACCAAATAAAAAAACGCGCGCTTTGAATGCATGCGGGCCTGTGTACAGACGAGATGCGTTCGGACACTTAGGCCTAGTTACTTTACTACTAACCTATCTCTCCTAAATCTCTCAACCCCCTATTCATTTACTTAGAAAAGCGAAGTAACAGGACTTGTAATTATTAGTTCAACAAAGAAATGAATCAGTACCAACAAATTACACTATCTAAACCTATGTTTCTCTAACATGTCTGGTGGTAGGCCTGCCCAAACTAGCCACATGCACAAGATTTGAGTACCTTGTACTCCTACTCAAGACTAAAGAATGAACATACCCTCACAGGTGATGGGTACATGAATAACCTACTACATACTATAGATTCCTAACTGAAGCTAACAGGTACACATGATTAGTGTAAATGAACATGAGGTGAAATGGCAGCAGGACGCAGGTCCACCATGTGTGAGCGACTCACCGTTCTCCTCAAGCATGGACATTTCCACTAGTACTAAACATTACATAGGATGTTAAAACCTATTGGGACTTTAACAGCATTTACCCATACACTTAAAATGTATGACTCCAGAACTCTGCAACACCTCTCTGGGCCAAGGAAATATCAAGCAAACTTCTCATTCACCTCACTCATTCAACAGGATTGGTATTCCTTTGACCACACATCCTGCCTCTCGTCGCAGAAAATATAGCAATTAACTACATAATTGGAAAGGCAAGTGTCAACAGAGAAAAAAACACATTGGCCTCGTACAAGAGCCAATTCAACATGACTGACTGTGGAGAGTACAGAGAATGTAAAAATTATTTAGGAAGAATACCAATCTATATGACTGAATTTCCTAATGCAGTATGAAAGAAGAAAACACTGTTACACTGTTCATGTCAGTAAGTTTAACATGTGATTTTGTCAACACTATCATTGAGTAGTCAGTCAGTTTTAAAGTGTTAAAAACAAGACAATCACAAAATTTATTAAACACAAGCAGCATTAGAAGCAGTAGTAGTATAACCAGATTACTATAATAATTTATTGAAAAGTAAGTTTTATAACAAAGAGAAAGTATTAACACGATTTAGAAGTTTAGAAATGAAAGGAAAGCAAAGCACGGTTCTTAGTACTGTATTGAAAACGGGTTTGAGTAAAAAAAAACAGGTTTAGAGTAAAGAAAAGATTTTGCTTTAGGGTAGACACACTTGGTAACATTCAGGGATAGCTAAGGCAAGAGAATAACTTGTAAAGAGAAATTTCAGAATCAAGAAACCGAGTAGGGCCCAGAGGAAGAGCGAGACGAGAACACTTTTCTTAACAGCAGGATGGTAAGACATACAGTACTTTAAGGCAAATGAAAATTATGGAACTTCACCGACATTCAAAAGTTGTGCATCGACTTACCATGGGGCATAAAATTCAACTAGTATTGCATCCTTTGGGTTAACCACATGAAGAAAGTTATCTCTAGTCAGCACCAAAACATCATCTTCCTCAACAATGTCAATGTTACCACCAGTGCCCTCAATGACTGGTATCTCTGCAAATGAATATCACATTATAAATAAAATGGTTCTCTGCAAAGAAACTATTCTTTGAAACCTTAATTTGACTACTTAAATGAATAGCACTTAAATAGGCTTAGCATTTATCAGGTACAACACAGCTATATGGTGCCCCATGTTCATAGACAGAAACCCCCTTAATTTTATCGAGGTCCTCCTGGGCCAACTAGAGACCTTCTCATGATGCAACCTACAGCAATTGTAACTCCAAGTACCTATTTAGTGCTAAGTAAGTGGAAGTGTTAGGCAAAAGAAAACTTTGTCCAAAATCATGTTGTTCTGCTGCAGGAACTGAACCCAGAACCTTTCAGGTGTGATTTGACTGCACTACATGACCCATGGACTGGGCTTAAATACTGGACATTATGGATAAGAAGTGTGTAATATTGTACTGTACTAATTTACAGGATAAAATATTAATGAAAAGCCATCCTGTATAATAAACATCTGCCTGTACATACCTGAGTAATGTCTTGGTATGTACAGTTTCAGCGGGTAGGCAGTTCCACGGGTTTATAACCCTATGGGTGAAAAAGCACTCTTTTCTCCTTTTCTATATACAGCAGTGGTTTATTAACCTAGAAGCTGTTCCCCCTTGGATGTATTACATTTGAAATTTTAAATAAGTGGTCTAGCTAGATTCCTATCCTCCAACTTGAGTTATCTTCTTGAGGTTATCTTGAGATGATTTCGGGGCTTTCAGTGTCCCCACGGCCCGGTCCTCGACCATTCCTCCACCCCTATGAAGCAGCCCGTGACAGCTGACTAACACCCAGGTACCTATTTTACTGCTAGGTAACAGGGGCATTGGGTGAAAGAAACTCTGCCCATTGTTTCTCGCCGGCGCCTGGGATCGAACCCAGGACCACAGGATCACAAGTCCAGCGTGCTGTTCACTCGGCCGACCGGCTCCCTACTTCAGAACTTCAGAAACTACTACTACTCAACTACTTCAGAACTTCAGAAACTGGAAATCTGGAGATGCTTTTTCACCCATAGAGTTTTAACCCCATAGAATTGCCCCACTTACAAAAGCCATAAATGCCAAGACATTACTGTACTGAACTAAAAAACCAATTGGATAAAAGTCAGGAAAATAGGGGGGTGGAACTTTTGCCAGCAGCTTCCTGCCCCCCACTAAAGCCACTAGATAAGTGGTGGACCTTAGGCAAATACTAAAACTTTATGATAGTTTTAAATGTGCATTACTTATAATCTACTTTATAATGGTCCAGGATGGACTGAAACGTCGTCTCCTCATCTTCTGGTGTGTGGTTTGGTCATAATATCTTCAATCACGTTATTGTGACTTATCTGCATCTTAAAACTCGAGCCACCCATGGGGTTATAAATGCGACACCTACCTGCTAAAACTGTAAAATGCCATCAATTCCAATTCAAAATCCCAAAAGAAACAATCCTCAGAAACAATAGTCCTCGGCTAAATTCATGTAAATAATAAATGAACTAATTTTTGTGATGCCACACAAATTGACAAAAATGGAGCTTGTGATTGTTTAGTGAGGCCGATTAGTATTAGGCTGGGTACACCCTCAACTCGCTATCGGTAAACCTGGGTTCGAATTCCGGCTGGGAGGAGTGATTGGACACATTTCCTTTCACCTAATGTAATTATCACAAGTAATAACAAGTAAACAAGTAATTATCAAAACATCACATCTTGCCCAAAATGCTGTGCATATTAATTGCTTTAGGCATAGTATATACTAACTACGTATCTAGAAATCCAACATTCTGCTTATAACAATATGTACTTTTTACTATATAAACTATATATTTATTTATTTAAAAGAAGGCGCCGAGCCGGAGAGACTATGTAGCAGGTCCCCGGGAGTTAGTCAACTGTTGTGGGGTTGCAGCCTCGGGGAAGGGTGAGGGCACGTCAATACAGTAGTTCGACTGTAAGAAGGGACCTCGATATATGCCTAACTTTTATACATACACTGGCTGCCTGTCCCACTGACTAAACGAATTAATTAAACTATCTCAAACACTATACAAGTCAAGCCGTACTTCCCAACGCTTACCTCCGTCTGGATCTATTGTTATCCTGGGCTCTACATCATCTTGGCCAACAGAGACGCTTAAAATCAACACAAGCAGGAAGAAACTCTTCATCTTGGCCCCCAAAGACGTAAATACGAGTATGAGAGAGCGAGTGTGTGTAAGTGTCAACTCCACCACCTCCTACATGCCGCATGTAAACACCAGGCGCCGTCGCCGCCAAAACTCTCGTACTGCACCGGCTCAATCTCTCATTATTTGCGAAAATCTAATGCAAATGATGCGTATTATATGTAATTCCATTAAATAAATATTAAAAGCATTGCCAAGAAATATTATATAATGTTACTGTATACAATATTTCCATGTTACCGTTCAATGTGTGTTAAACATATCCACCAATCATTTAGCGCCAAGTGAAGCTGTTTTCTTAATGCCAAGTATACTCGTTTTTGTATTACTATTATTAAGGTTAGATACAGTGTTACTTCCCAATTATGTATGAAAGATTACAGAGTATTCGTCAAAAGCTAACTATAAGTTGATCTACAATCCCCTCTTACAGAATGATTAGTCACATGTGCAATCAAGAAAAGCATGAGATGTGAGTCTAGTCTACTAGTCTGCACTAGCAAACTTTGGGTAGAGCACGAATATAAATAAATAATTTATCTTCCAATAGATAATTTATCTTCTAATGTTCGTGAGTGCATGAACTAGTTACAGAGCTCAAACTATCTCATGTTATTTAGTCTGAAGGCACTGGTAACACTCACAAATACATTTTTTTTCTACCACAGACGTGGCAACACATATACAATGCTAACCAGCATATATACATTTTATTATGGGGTGCATAATAAATGAACTAAACTAAAACCTCCTCCATGGACAGGGTTAGAGATCTGTTGAACATATAATTCAGTGATTTATTGAACAATCAACCACAGAAGGTGATTGTATGCTTTTAAAAATGCACCATGGACACTGTTAGAAATCTGTTAAACATATACAAGTAGTTCACTTTTGAACAATCAACTACAGAAGGTCAAATTGGGGCACTTTTGACAAGCCGCCGGCTTACTGTCCTCGCCGAGGCCACATGTAAGACAGTGACCCTTAGGTAAATTCAGGTAAATAGTGCTTTTAAGATGCTAACCTATGATGTTCATGGGTTCTTGTACATCTATTCATCTATCAAAGAAGAGTTTTAAAACGATTAGAATTTAGGAATAGTGTTTTGCACGTGTAACACAAGAAAATGTGTGGAGTTAGTGTATGATAAGCATATTTAGAGATTAAAAACTTATTTTCCTTTGGAGGATATATTGTTTCAGATCACTTTGAAATTACGGGCTATTCATGCCCGTGCCACCTCTTCGATGGCTTAATCCTCATCAATCAATCTTCTTTAAAAGGTGAGATGTGACGCATACAAGAGACGTATCATCCCGTCACGCACGAGAGGCACGGGAGACATCTCCCGTCACGCAGGGTGCAGTCGCACCTCCACAGATCTCCAGTATCAGCTCTTGATACTGGTAATGGCTCAAAAGGGCCACCACTTACGGGCTATTCATGCCCGTGCCACCTTTTGGGTGGCTTAATCTTCATCTTCTTCTTATTCTTCGTGTTTGACCCACCACTTACGAGCTATTCATGCCTGTGCCACCTTATGGGTGGCTTCATCTTCATCTTAACACATTCACACGGGAGACATCTCCCGTCATGCAGGGTGCATTCGCACCTCCACAGATCTCCAGTATCAGCTCCTGATACTGGTAATGGCTTAAAATGGCCACCACTTACGGGCTATTTATGCCCGTGCCACCTTTTGGGTTGCTTCATCTTCATCTTAACACATTCATAAGGGAGACATCTCCCGTCATGCAGGGTGCATTCGCACCTCCACAGATCTCCAGTATCAGCTCTTGATACTGGTAATGGCTCAAAAGGGCCACCACTTACGGGCTATTTATGCCCGTGCCTCATCTTCATCTTAACACATTCATAAGGGAGACATCTCCCGTCATGCAGGGTGCATTCGCACCTCCACAGATCTCCAGTATCAGCTCTTGATACTGGTAATGGCTTAAAAGGGCCACCACTTACGGGCTATTCATGCCCGTGCCACCTTTTGGGTGGCTTAATCTTCATCAATCAGCATACAAGAGGCATCAGCTTCAAGCTCAGCAAGCAACAATGTAGAACATAAAACAAGAGATGTTTTTTCTTATGGTTACCGTCGCCTGACGCCCCTTCTTCCTGCTTGTCACGAGTCATATTATATTTTTGTAACAGTAGAAGTATCCAAGATTTATTTTATTATTCTTAGAGAGAGGAAGAAGCCTATTTTTTAAATTATTTATGATTTAAGTCTCGGTGTGGAGGAGGCATTTGACCTGGCAGTCCCTGAGCCCACTTCCGTGCTCAGCAACCCTTTCCGCTACCGCCCACAGGATGGGTATGGGATGCACAATAAGTGAACTATACTAACTCAGCGCCAGTTTTTAGTATATGTTAAGTATAGCATATGTTAGACAATTTTTTAATTCACTAGGGAGTGAAATCCATAGACATGGGTTATTATATTAGCGTGGAGTGCTTGCACAGATTAAGTCTGACTAGGAATATCAAAGATATATTTATTTTAGTGTGGTGCTTATGGGTTGTATGATATCTATCAAGGAAGAGTTTCAAGATCAGGATTAACATTTTTGGGTAGAGTGATTGAAACATGCTGGTTTAAAATTATTTATTTATATGTAATATAGGTGTATATTATACACAGCAGATATATAAAGAATTATAAGTAAATTATCTGGAAATTATAAATGATCATAATAAGGTGTATAATTAATGTGAATAACAGCATCACTCAACAAAAATCTCTATAACAAAGTCTCTTCAGACAACACACATCCACTCTGTTTACGTTCCTTAACATGCTAAACATACACTCACTCCACACACATTCTCATGTAATATTTACATGTACAAAACCTGGTATCCACCGCTGCCCACTGGATGGGGCGGTGTGCAGGACAAACATATCAATTGTGACACTAGCTCTCCACATATGTCAGTTGCTTAATTTAGAAACTGTACTTGTGGTCGATCTCGAACCCATTGTTGATGTGACGACTTATACTGAATTTTGTAACTAGCTCACCAAGATTGTAACTTTAGCTTAGCTAAATGAATTGTGGGGTTCAGTCCCTGAGCCCATTATGTGCCTCTGTAACCCTTTCCACTACCGCCTACAGGATGGGTATGGGGTGCATAATAAATGAACTAAACTAAAAAAAAAAACTGGTTGCTAAATGCTAATGTTAATTATCCTTAACATTATAATAGCATTATAATAACATATATATATACAATAATAACATTATAATAGTATTAACGATAATAGCATTAATAACAAGCTAAAGTATTAACCTTAGTGTATTTAGGAGTTTAAACAGAGACGCTGTGTGTTGTCTGAGGACAGAGTTTGTTATAATTCTGGTGGCAGACTGTTAACCAACACCAGGGCTGCTTGGTGTTGGGTGATGGCGGGCTTGAGGTAATTGGCAGTGGTTGAACCCCATGCACAGATACCGTATGTTAGATAGAGATAGATTAGAGAGTAGTACAGTGAAAGGGGAGCAGAGTAGGGAACAATATCTGGTTTTAGAGAGTATACTAACTGTTTCTGAGACTTTTTTGGTTATGTGTTGTATGTGGGGTGCTAAAGTTAAGTCTCTTGTCTATGTATAGGCCAAGGCACTTTCCATCACTTTTAATGAAATGGAAATCTATCTATTATGGTCTACCTGAAGGGGAATTTGGTTTGTTGATTTACTTCCAAACAAAATGTAGTAGGTCTTTTTATGCTTAATGTGAGTTTGTTGGAGAGCTTGTATCCGTTCTCGTAACCTTGTAATGCCCGATAAGAACACTGCTGCTACCTCTGAAATGACGGAAGCCGCTATCACTAATGTAATAACCGCTGCTCTGTCGTTCTTGTAATATATTAACACTCGGTCCATCATACGACAGGAAGATGGTATGAGGTTACAAGATGACCTGAACAAACTGAAGGTATGGTCCAACAAATGGTTGCTAAAGTTCAACCTAAGTAAATGTAAGATAATGAAACTAGGCAGATGGAATAGTACGCCAGACACTGGATACCGAATTGGAGATGAAGTCCTTCATGAAACGGACAGAGTGAAAGATCTAGGAGTTGATATCACGCCAAACCTGTCTCCTGAAGCCCACATCAAAAGAATAACATATGCAGCGTATGCAAGACTAGCTAACATCAGAACAGGCTTTAGAAACCTGTGTAAGGAATCTTTCAGAACCTTATATACCACGTATGTAAGACCAATCCTGGAGTATGCGGCCCCAGAATGGAGCCAGTACCTTGTCAAGCACAAGACGAAGCTGGCAAATGTTTAGAGGTATGCTACTAGGCTAGTCCCAGAACTGAGATGCATGAGTTACGAGGAAAGGCTGAGTGAACTGCACCTCACGTCGCAGGAAGACAGAAGAGCTCGAGGAGACATGATCACCACATGCAAAATTCCCAGGGGGATTTGACAGGGTAGACAAGGATTTAACACGGGTGGTACACGCACAAGGCGACACAGGCTGAGTACCCAAAATGAGCCACAGGGACGTTAGAAAGAACTTTTTCAGTGTCAGAGTAGTTAACAGATGGAATGCGTTAGGCAGTGATGTGGTGGAGGCAGACTCCATACACAGTTTCAAATGTAGATTTGATAGAGCCCAGTAGGCTCAGGAATCAGTACACCAATTGATTGACAGTTGAGAGGCGGGCCCAAAGAGCCAGAGCTCAACCCCCGCAAGTACAATTAGGTGAGTACGAGGACCTAAATAATTACTCAATTTAGACTGAGATCTGCGTAGGCAACTTAAGGGAGTAGAGAGTGAGAGAGAGCGAGGGAGAGAGAAAACTAGGGAGAGAAAGCGAGCAAGAGGGAGAGAGTGAGAGACTTACCAAAAAAGAAATAAGGCTGCCAGCACCCTGTGTTACCGGACAGGGGGCCGGAGAGAGCTAGAGGACCGTAGGACTTGTAGATGGTATAATATCCTCCCAGAACAGGTGTAAGGAACAAAGAAATGGTAAAAGGATCCTGGCTTGTCACTCCAATACTCCTGAAACCACTCGGGGTGTACTACAGAATACACGGGAGCAAGACAGGACACTCTTAGTACTGACACACCTCACTGAGGGACTGAATGGGGAGGAGTACTGGATAATTAAGGGCACTAGGTCACTAGGGGGTCAAAGGGGACGGTAAGCCCAATATCACTAAGACAGGAACCATTAACACACACACCAGAATGACATTTGAAAATATGACTTTATTTAACACATAAAAAGACACTTCCTAACTATGTTCCCTAACAGAGGCAACGATAATTGAATGACAAGGTGCTGGGCACAAGAGAGCCGTACTTACTACTACCGGTTGTTCACACGTAACCTTGAGACGATGTTCTTCCCTAGAGCCCTCAAACACAGTTCCACTCTACACCCCTGTTCAGAGAACTACTACACCCCTGAGAACTATCAGAGAACAGTTCTCTGACTGTTCTGACCTTTTTATGTCAGCTCTCCTATCCAGCTGAACTTGAGGTCTTCGGCTTGCATTTGATGTGGAGAGGGTAATTCCTGTGGAGTATCATGACGGCATCGTATCTGACAACCTAGTGACCACGTCACCTTTGACCAGAGTTGACCTGTCCCCTGGTTAGCTCGCCAGACAGTCGTTATGCTGTTCATATTGTTTTATTATGTACTGTCCTCTTGTTACAAAATAACCGAGCGCAATACAGCCTAACCTAAACAAATACAACCTTGCATAACAATGTATACGGTTTTAACAAATAGAAAACGAGCTTTGTCGAATCGTCTCGTGGCTGAAGCGACCATACCTCGTTCTCAGTGCAGATGCAGGTGGTAGTGAATGAGTAGTCCCTGTGGTGTAGTGGTAAGACACTCGCCTGGCGTTTCGCATGCGCTTTGTCCTGGATTCGTATCCTGGCAGGGCAGGATTTACTGGGCGTTCAATCCTTAACTGTAGCCTCTGTTTACCCAACAGTAAAATGGGTACCTAGTTGTTAAACGATTTAGCTGGATCGTATTCAGGGGAACATAGTATTAAGGACCCGAAATGCTATGCGTGCTAGTGGCTGTACAAGAATGTAAGAACTCTTGTATATATAAATAAAAGGACGCAGTCTGTGGCGAAAAGAGGCCTTCGTCAGCACTCCCGGCTTTATCCCACTCCTCATAGTATGGTGAGACTTGATGACCTCTCTATGCTTGCAACTGGAATCCTCTTTGATAACAGTGGCACCAAGAAAGGGAAACACATCTCGCATTTTTCACCGATAGGATTATAAACCCACGGAACCGCTTACCCAGCGAAGCCGTAAATGTAAAAAAAACTTTTAATTCAAAATCAAACTGAATGAAGTCGTCAGAATAAATTGGAGGTACCTTTGACAAGTCGCTGGCTTCCTGTACTCGTCGATGCCACTAGAAATGATGGCCTTCAGGTAAATTAATACACATTGGTTTTTTATCTGTCGCATTTAATTTGTTTTCTCTGAAACACATGAGAAAAGAAAACGTAAAATTAAAGGGTAACTTCAAATATTTGGAGCTAATATCGCTATCAAAGTTATCTAATCAAATCAAATGTTTATTCAGGTAAAAAGTATATACATAGATGAGTTACAGACATGATGTTGGATAATGGATAATAATGACAACTAATGATTATGTCTTCTCACAGACATAATAACATATAATACAAACCACACTTATGTATTTGGGGCAATACACAGTATGAAACAGTGAATGAAGAACTAATCACCTTGTTTGGGGCCCTGACGGCTGAGTGGACAGCGCTTGGTGTTCGTAGTCTTACGGATCCGGGTTCGATCCCCGGCAGAGGCGGATACAAGTGGGCAGAATTTCTCTCAACCTGATCCTCCTGTTCACCTAGCAGTAAATAATAAAATAAAAATAATAAATAAATAAATGTTTATTCAGGTAAGGTACATACACACAAGAGATTTTTGCAAAAATTGCTAGGTTTATAGATAGAGCTGGTACATACAATGCCTAAAGCCACTATTACGCAAAGCGTTTCGGGCAGGACAAACATTGAAGACTAAAACGTAATACTAATTGAGTTTAAAGTATAAAATGTGTTGAGAACAAATAAAATTAAAAATAAGAAAGGGGAGAACATGGCTGAAAAAGCAGCACAAATATAATTAGGTCGACAAACAGCGGTGTTTAAAAAAAAAACATGGGTTGACAATACAGGGGTAAGGTAGGTTACAGGGAATTTATTAGGTAGTGCTTCGTTTTTATCTTAAATTGGTTGAGAGAGGCACAGTCTTTAACATGATTAGGAAGGTCATTCCACATTCTGGGTCCCTTGATTTGTAGAGCATTTCTAGTTTGATTAAGTCGTACTCTTGGAATATCAAAACTGTATTTGTTTCTGGTGTGGTGCTCATGGGTTCTGTTACAACCTACAATGAAGCTTTTGAGGTCAGGATTGGCATTACAGTTCAGCGTTTTATATATGTATAATACACATGAGAGAAGGTGCAGTGACTTAATGTCTAACATATTCAGAGATTTGAGTAGGGGTAGCGAGTGATGTCTGGGGCCAGAGTTGGATATTGTCCTAATAGCAGCTTTGTGTTGAGTAATTAGAGGACGTAAATGATTTTGGGTAGTAGAACCCCAAGCACAAATACCATAGTTGAGATATGGATAGATGAGGGAGTAATAGAGCGTCACCAGGGCAGGGCGGGATACATAATATCTGATCTTAGAAAGAATGCCAACAGTTTTTGAAACTTTTTTTGATATATTTAGAATGTGTCCCTGGAAATTCAGCTTGTGGTCAATGAGAACGCCAAGGAATTTGCCATCTATTTTGTTACAAATTTGGGTATTGTTTCTTCTGAGATTTATTTGATTAGAGGATTTATTGCCAAACAGAATATAGAAAGTTTTGTCAATGTTAAGGGTGAGTTTGTTGGCGGTTAGCCAAAGATGGACTTTATTTAGCTCAGTATTTACTGTGGCATTTAGAGCAAGGGAGTCAGGACTGGAGTAAATGAAGGTTGTGTCGTCAGCAAATAGAATTGGTTTGAGGTGATGGGAGGCATTTGGAAGGTCATTAATGTAGATGAGAAAGAGGAGAGGGCCAAGTATGCTGCCCTGAAGAACACCAATGTTGATGGGTAGGGTGGGAGAAATTGAATTATTCACAGAAACATACTGGAGCCTGTCAGTAAGGTAAGATTTGAGGTATTGTAGGGAGTGTCCTCTGACTCCATAATGATGTAATTTAATAAGAAGGTTTTGGTGGTTGACAGTGTCAAAAGCCTTACGCAGGTCCACAAATAACCCAACAGGAAACTCATTTTTATCAAGAGATGCATGAATCAAGTTAATCATACTAATAAGTGCATCGTTAGTGCTTTTTTGGGTCTGAAGCCATATTGACAAGAGCTAAGTATATTGTGTTTGGCTAGATAAGAGTAAAGCTGCTTGTAGATTAGTTTTTCAAATATTTTTGACAAGTTAGGCAGGATTGATATAGGTCTGTAGTTGTTAACATCTGTGAGATCACCACCTGTACCACCAAATAGATACCTGGGAGTTTGACAGATGCTATGGGTTGCTTCATGTGGATGTGTGTGTGTGCGAAAATTAGGATTAAGGATTTGCCAGAAACGTTATGCGTGCTAGTGGCTGTACAAGAATGTAAGAACTCTTGTATAACTAAATAAATAATTACATAAATAAATAACAAGTTTAATGTCCCTGAATTAAAAACAACTGGGCACTGCTGTCCCAGTTGACAGCAGTATTTACATAAATAAATAACAAACTTTAATATGATAAACTCTAAAATTAGAAATCGAACTGGGAAGCAGAATGGCTACAATAACTAACACAACAACAACAAGGACCTTCACATTCCTCTCCTGGAATGTGTACAGTGCGCGCGAGAGACTTGCTGATATTCTTATGTATGCAGGTTCTAATAATGTCGATGTAGTTTGCTTGCAAGAACCATATACATGTAACACCTTCACAAGATACCACCTAGACTCCCAGGGTACATATCTGTCTCGAACGCAGGACCTCATGAAGTAGGCCTACTTACATATGTTAAAAATGGTCTAGTTTGTAAACATATTTAAAATCACTAAAGTGAAGACATCTATTATCAGAAGTTTCAGATATCCACAGAGACTGGCTCCTTCTACTTCTGCAACATCTATGTGAGATGGGACAGAATGATTGAGACATCTCTTCCTTCAATCAATAGCATCTCTGAAACCATCATAATGGGTGACTTCAACGCAAGACACAATAGGTTAGTGGATGATAAAATATCAGAAATGGTTCGGTGTTTGTAAAATACCTCAGGAAAAACAAGATGACTTTGTTTTGTCTAAACCCATCTAATGTCACTCATCTCTCAGGTGGATGGCTTGATTTTGTAATAGGTCACAGTCTTCTAGACAATGCTGTCCACAGATCATTAGTGCCAGAGTTAATTAGTGATCACCAGGTCATAGTTAGGACATACACAATCAAAGATGTTAAATCACAACATTATGAAACGACAACAGTTAACATCCTTGACAATCTACAAACGCAAAATATACGATTTGGTATCAGTCGGATGCATTTACCAATGTCTATGCCCTATATGAGGATCTTGTTAATGAAGTAAACCAAATGTCAAATGGGTGAAACCTAAGGGGCCAATAACTAAGAACAGAGGAGTTTAGTTTAGTTAATTTATTATGCACCCCATACCCATCTTGTGGGCGGTAGTGGAAAGGGTTACAGAGGAAAATAATGGGCTCAGGGACTGAACCCCACAATTCATTTAGCTAAGCAAGTTACAATCTTCATGAGCTAGCTACAAAATTCAGTATAAGTCGTCACATCAACAATGGGTTCGAGATCGACCTCAAGTACAGTTTCTAAATTAAGGAACTGACATATGTGGAGAGCTAGTGTCACAATTGATATGTTTGTCCTGCACACCGCCCCCCATCCAGTGGGCAGCGGTGGATAGGTTACAATCACTCTTAGTTACTACCTACAGTTAGCAAACTGGGGATATTTGGCTAAAATTTCTGGTAGCAGATCATTTTGAAGGAAATATTGACACATCGTTGGTACATTGGTTATATAATTGTCTCTGAATTCACGTAACTTTTCGCACTCCATCACATAGTGACGGAGGGTGTGCGACTAATTTTGTTAACACAGTTTACATTTGGTCAGGTCTACATCGGCAGGTAATGAGAATTCCAAGAGATACTTGTAACCGAGTCTTAGCCGAGCAGTAGTAACATCTAGAAGTCTGCTGATTTTATTGGATGAACCATAGATGTGTGGCTCCTCTTGCATGATAGTATGATGATAGATGGAATTACTGGTATCGATTTCACTTTGCCTCAGATCTACAAGATCTTGTTGAAGTTCTCGGTGTACTGCTGCTCTCAGATTGCTCATTGACAATCCAAGGTTACACTTAACATCTCCTTTAAAGGCAGATTCTTTGGCTAACTTATCAGCTCTATCATGCATTTGGAGCCTAATATGAGATGGAGACCACATGAAATGAACTCTATTACCATCCTTAATAATTTTGTTGTATTTGTGTCTAGCTTCGGACACGAGCATGTTACAGTTATGTCTTAAAGAGTTGAGAGCAATTAAGGATGATAAGGAGTCACTTACAATTAATGTATCAAGTTTGGAGACTTGTACACATGTCAGTGCAAGGGGTCAAGGCAAATAGTTCGGTCTGAAGGGTAGAGGCCCAGTTGTTTATACGGACTCCCCACTCAAAGTACAAGCCATCGCCAGGACAGCAGTGGTTCTGTGACTCACGCCTGAAGTTCATGCATGATCAGGTACTACGTGTTGCTGAGCAATATAAAGCTCACAAGACAACTGAGTTACTCAGTGCATTTCTTCAAGCTAACCGCGCATTCAGGGAACTGAAACAACATGCACGTGGTTAATATTGGGAGCAATTCTTACAGGGCATCAGTCATGCAACATCCTCAGCCCAAATGCGCGCCAAAATTAAAAAGATCTCAAAATCTCCAAACCTCACACCCCTCAACTTGCTCATCACGCCCCAACAGCTTATGCTGACATGTTGCTGGAACAGTATGCAAGCACTGCTTGCATATCGAATCTGCCCCAAAATATACAACAACATCTTGCTAGCACTAATGTTAATAGGGGTTTTAATGTTGAAATTGCCTGTAGTGAAATGGGATCCTGATGATGATTATGTAACAGAACATTAACACAGAACCAACATTATGTTTGTAACTCTTCATCAATGTATGTACTTTTACCTGAATAAAAATGTGAATTTTTAATTTGACTTTTGAATTTTGATGCTTATGACATTTCTCTATTTGAGCTAGAAACTACACTTAAGAAGGGCAGAGACGATGGCATAACCTGGAGACTTGGCATTCCTAATCTGGCATTCTGGAGACGATGGCATAACGTACAGCACCCTGAGGCTTCTTGCCGACATTCCTAATAGTCCGCTGCTAGAACTGTACAAAGTCTACGCCAAGGTGTCCTACCAGATCGTTGGACCCAAAGCCTCATAATTTCTGTACCTAAGCAAAACTCGAACAAATTTAGACCGACATCTTTACCTTCTTGCATGTGCAAGGTCCTTGAGAGGATTGCTCTCAAAATCAAAATTCAACTTACTTCTGACTTACATGGCTTTCACCCTGGATAATCTTGCTTTACTAACTACTTCATCAGACAGGAACCAAACACTCACGTAGCCTATCTTGCCTTCCAAGTTGCTTTTGACACAGATAACAGGGAATTCACCCTAGAGCAACTAGCTTTTTTTTGAAGTTAGGGGAGATTTGTTGAAATGGATTAGGGGTTATTTGAGTAACAGAACTTCCGCAGTTATCTATAAGAGGTCTAAGAGTAGCTTTAATACCTCCTTTGAATTAGCCACACCTCAGGGAGTCCTCAGTCCTACGCTTTTCAATGTGCTGATACATAAACTAATAGCTGACACTCCTAAACAAGTCAATGAGGCTGTCATCTGCTATGCAGACGACATTTACGGCATTGCAAAGTGACAACCGGCTGCAGACTCTTCTTGATACACTTGCAAATAATTGTATTAAGTGTAGTTTTATTTTCTCAATAGGTATAACTAGAACCTTATGCCTCCCAAAAAATCAATAATCCTCCAGTTTTTAAAGTCAATGATCAGCGCATTGAAAACTGTAGGCAGTACAAATACCTCGGTGCGAATATTAATAGTGACATTGTAAGTGAACTACAGTTTAGGCTTAAAGAAAGGCTAAATTCTCTTAAAACGTTTGCTGGAAAGCACAATGGTATAAATGTCATATATGATTGAATGCTCTACATGATGTTCATCAGGTCACTAGTCGACTACCATGCCCTGCACCTTAATAGTCTCCCTAGCAATAGGCTGAAAGCTTTAGAGACAATTACAAATGAAGCCATAAGGATAATTCTTGGGGCTCCCAGATGCATAATAATCAGCAACATGAGGGGAGGAGCTGAAACTCCCAACCATATGTGAAAAAATTAAGCAGCTCAGTACTGCCTTCTGTGTAAGGGTGATGAGAGATCCAACATCACCCTTACTACTTAGAGAAAAACTGACTAGTGCTGTTTGTAGGGGGGAGAGTGTTGCCGACGCACCAGCGGTCAACCTATATGTAAGCTGGTTGAGTAGAAGTGTTGCCAATCTCATTAAACTAAATATTCCCGTTGTATGCAACGTGCTAGCTAATTATATTCTATTATATCTGTACCCTGAAATAAAAGTGTCTTACCCGCCCATCGGCAAAAAGGAGCAAGGAAAACGCAGCACTCCTGAGGGCAACAACACTTGAAACCATTGATTCCTTTATAAATAACTTACGGTCTCACGAGCACTATGCTTACGCTGATTGGTCTGTTGAAATGTATAACAAATGTACACAGACCACAAGTGTGACTCAATAACTGTCTTAGCTCCACACATGCAGAATTAGCTGCACTACAACTGGCCACTAACGCACTGAAGAACAGTGGAGGAGTAATTTTCTGTGATTTAGAGTCAGTTCTTCAGGCCTTTAAAAACCCGACATGCAAACTAGATACTAGGAATGCTGTAACATATATTATAAACGATATTATTAATGCAAAGAGCAAGAGTTTCAGAGTCTCATTTGCATGGATACCATCTCACATAGGTGGTGTCCAACATGATGACATACACACAAATGCCAGAAAGCACGAGTATAAAGAGCTATGACATGTTTAGAACTGAGAATTCTATCGTAATCTACCCTATCCTAATCTAACCAAAAGAAAATACGAGATAAAATTTCACCTACAGGGTTATAAACTTCTTGGTTCCGTCTACCCGCCGAAGCCGTAAATACCAATTGAATTTTAAAATCCAGTTAGAAAAAATTATCATGACAAATAAGGGGGTGGGGGACCTTTGATAAGCCGCCGGCTTCCTGTCCTCGTCGAGGCCACTAGAGTATTAGTGGCCCCTCAGGTAAATTCAGGTAAAATGTTTTGTTTTATATATGGTATGCACAGATAGGTGACATCATAATTTTATCTGATCAGTGAAATTGTGTTTATTTCAACTTGCCAGAAACTGCTCTGGCTTTCAGTTTTGGTTATTTCAGCCCATCCTCTTGTTTTGGTAGTACTTATAGTAACGATGAGGCTTTAACGATGAGGCTTTACCTTGTATGGTCCTTGAGGACTATACAAGGACAGCCTCTTTAAATTGAAATATAGTAGGACACAATTGGAAGCTGGAAACGCAAATGCAGACAATAACGTGATTGAAGATATGATGACCTAACCACACATCGGAAAATGAAGAAGCGACGACATTTCTGGCCGTCCTGAACCATTATCAAGCCAAATGAGCCTAAGGAAATACTCGTACTTCGTACCCTGTATAAGTATTTGGTGCAACAAATCTCTAGTCTTGTTGAACTAATCTTGTTGCAAACCTATGCACTTTTTCAACTTTGGTCTTATGACTTTTGGTCTTATTATTTTGCTCTTATATGTTCACAAGGTGCGAATTCCAGGCCAGTGCTGCATATTCCAGTATTGGTCTAACAAATGATGTGTAGACGGCCTTGGAAATAGTCCTAATTTTAGTTTCTAAAGAATGTTCTAACGTTCTCCGGCGTCCCATATGCTACTGATATCAACCTGCCTGAGTGTGCCTCTGGTGTTGGTGTAGGAATAATATTCACTCTCAAACTTTCTTTCCTTTTCCGGTTCCTGTAGCTGCACACACTATGGGCCTCGTAATTACGCGAAGAATGTGTGCTATTTACCAATAGTAACTCCATCTTGTGGAATAAAGTGCCTTTCAAGTGTGCTCATTAACTATACAAGAATGATCTGCAGTTCTAAACCTGACCTTAAGCGCTTACTAGAGGGCTGTAACAGAACCCATTAGCACCACACGAGAATCAAATGTATGTTTGCTTTTCTAGGAGTGCGACGCAATCACAGATTATTAGAGTCCTAAACTGTGGAATGATTTTCCAAATGAGACTGAAAACAGTACTTCACTCATTCGATTTAAAGGAGAAACTAAGAAATATCTAATTAACAGTATGTATCAAATTGTGCTCGAATGTGCTCAACTTACACGTCGGCCCGTGTTGTTGTGCTGTTATTGTAAACGTTCAATACTTTCTCTGTACTGCTGTTAAAGCTACACCTTCTAAATATCACTTATAAATATTAAACCATTTGCTAAATATCTTTAACAGATCATATATGTTAGCTTACTTCTCTTCTAGTATTAAGCATTACCACACAAAATTTATAGATAAATTACATAATTACGTCAGGCGGTGCTCGAAAAGCTCTGCGTATTAGTGACTTTATATAATATACACCGCGTATCAACGAATGCTCCACAGTGTCGTATCTATATGAATGGTATATAAATACAAATGATTAATATATTTATTGTATTATTCTTGTGAGTGGTGGTGGCGGCGGCGACCCAGACCAGGAACGCGGAAGTGCGCGGGGCCGCGCATCTCTCCAGCTGTGGCGCGCCTCCTGCTGGGGTCACAACCAGACAACCCGTTACCACAGTCCAACCACCTTCCAATTATAACAAGCTCATCCTAACCATATAAGGTTCGAACCTAAGTATAACCCACTAACCTCTCAAGAGCCACGATGCTCATTACTAATATGGGTCATTATATTTATATTTCTTTACTCCATTAATGTTTCTGATCTCATTTAGTTTTAAGATAAATTAAATTACGTCAGCTCTACATAAACGGCATCACTGATGGCCAGAGAAGTGCCCTTTGTTGTCGGTATCTAGGAAGGATTAACTGATAACCTTATTATTAACATAAAGAAACAATATATACGTATTAATCCAAATAGTAAAGAAGGACTACATTACCAGCTCCGCCGGACGAGTATGACGACCGTATGAAGTGTGAGAGGAAAGTTACTGAGAGTGAAGGCGACTGAGGGCCAGTCGTGCCATAAGAGGTGCCACACCAATTGTCAAGATGCTCAGATGTATTAACCGAAGCGTGTAGCAGCAGTTACCAAACACAAGACCAGACACCTTTTTTGTCATTTCCCCGTGTAACCTTCAGTAACCATGACAAGGACCTCATCAACGAACCCAACACTGCCATCAAGGATACAAATAAAAGCAATAAGGAGATGAAAGGGAGAAATACTGATGGCGTAATAAAAGAACTACAGGAGGGTTAGAGGGTTATAAATGAACTTAGAGTGTCAGCAGGCAATGATGAAACGATTTAGAGTTTCAACAATCAACTATTAGCAAATCACCTAAGCATGATTTCCGTGTTCAATCAGTTGAACACGGAGAGCAATTAGGCACTAGGGTAGAACACTGTGAATGCTGACATAATTGAGAACAGGGATTTAGAAGCTCGAGAGAGATTCAGAAGCTTTGGATAAAAAACGAAAAGTCCCCATTATAAGAAAGCTTGGCGATGGTAAGAATGATCAGCAAATCATTGAGCCAATAATAGAAAATTTAATTGGCCAGGAGGAGGATGTAAGCACCTCTCAGGTAAGGAAGTTAGGTAAACCTGAGGCAAATCTGGTTCACATAATCCTCGCAAATCTTGAACACAGAAGGACACTCAGAAGAGCCCTTAAACTAAAAGTTCTGGGAGGTTACAGTAAAGTTTACATCTCACCAGACCTCACAGTAGAACGGCAAATAAAGACAAAGAATTAAGAAACAAACTAAAGGAGTTAAAAAACACGGACCAGTACAGAGATTCAAATCTAACGACCAGAAGAGGGCGGGTGATCATGACAGTGGAGGGAAGAGCAGGTGTAGGCCTTCACCAACCTGGGCAAAATTAACCTTTATATCTTTGACGACAAAGAGGCACAAAACTAGTGACAATGTATGAAATAACAGTGTCCATAATGTAGGAACAATCTCTCAGCCCCCCAGGAACAATGTCAGGAGATTTAAATTGCTTCTACATAAATGCAAGAAGCCTTTACAATAAAATGTGATGCACTGTGCGCTATACATTAAGGCTGAGAAGTCCGACATCACTGGCACCAGTGAAACACGGGGACTAGAAGACATAATTGAAGGTGAATGCCATCTTCAAGGGCAGCATCCACACTTCAGAAAAGACTGGACAAGAGCAGGTGGTGTAAAGCTATGTGTAAAAAGAGGACCTGATCGCAACCAGCAATGAGGAATTAAACGCCATGGGGCTCTAAGAACCTGTATAGTGCAACATACTGACTCGAAATGGTAGGAAACTAACAGTAGGAGTATGCTACAGGAGAAGATCGCCAACAGCAGAGGGAGTTACTGATCTGCAAAAGGCGATCATTGTGGCAGCGGTAACCCAGCACCCTTATAATGGGTGACCTTAACCACCAGACAACAGACTGGGTGAATCTAACATTACCAGAGAAAGGAGAACAATTACTTGACCTGGTGCAGGACTCCTTTCTCATACACCATGTGACAGAGCCTACCCGAGGTAACAGCATATGATATTTTGTGCTGGCATCAGAATAGGGAACAATCCATTAAATATATGCAGGGAAAAAGCCCACCCTTTTGTGTCTCTCAATATTCTAAGATGGCTTACAATCACAGAAACTCATGTAAGGTCAAGGATGATGACTTTCTAGGCTACCCCTTGACGAGACTATTAAAGAATGAGAGAGGAATTCCAAAACACCTCCAGGAGGGAGTTAATAGATCAAGGCATGGAAGCATCAAGGGGGAACTTCAAAAAGATCATAACAACTTGTTGTAAATATGTGCCAAGAAAGAGAAAGATAAAAAAAAAAGAACTAGATGGATTACTCAGGCAGTAATAAAAGCTCTGATAACTAAGATCAACCTTCGGAGAAGGTCTAAATCCTCAAAGGACAACATGAATTATGAAACATACTTTTATTAATTAATTTGTTTATTTATATACAATAAGGTACAATGGGTTGTGAGAGTACATAACATTGGTATTCTTACATTCTTGCAAAGCGACTAACACGCATAGCGTCTCGGGCAGGTCCGTAATCTGACAGATAAAAGTAAGGGTATTAATAGGTACATTGTAGCAAAATTGGAGTTCAATATAATAACTACAATTTAAATGGATATTATTGATTATACTGGTATGTTGTTGTTGTTATAGATTCAGCTACTCGGAACAAGTTCCAAGTAGCACGGGCTATGGTGCGCCAGTAACTTACCTGGCACAGGAGCGGGGCAAGTAGCACGGCTATGGTGAGCCGTAGTGGACTTACCTGGCACAGGAGCGGTGCAAGTAGCACAGGCTATGGTGAGGCCGTAGTGGACTTACCTGGCACAGGAGCGGGGCTGTGTCGTTATACTGGTAGAGTTGCTAGTCTTAAGTATTACAGTTGGGGTGCGTAAGTAGCACAAGGTCCAGTGCAAGTTACAGTGGGAGTTTGAAGCACAAAGTTGGAAACCATGAGAATGAAATTAGGTACTTTTTTGTTTACTTTTGAATAAAGACTTTACAGAATGCAGAAATACAAAAAGACTTTAAAATCAACCATTCAAGAAATGAGATCAGCCAAAAGAAATTACAAAAAGGTTTGCTCTAAACATCCAAAGTTTGTCTATGTGTATATAAGAACTAAAGCCAAAACAAAAGACTCGGAAGGACCCCAAAAAAGATGAGACGAACGTCTCATCTTTTATGGGACTCTTTTTTGCAATCCTTTTGAGGGGGGTCTGTTTTGCTGCCTTTTTATCGTCTATTATAAAAGTTACAATGGACGATAAAAAGCAGCAAACACTCTGAATGAATCATATATATCAGTGCCCACACTAGAGAGATTAGAAAACATCCCAGAACACATGTTTGAACAAAGTGGCGACATTTATTTATTTATATGTATATATATATGTACAAGAAGGTACACTGGGTTTGTGAGAGTACATAGCATTGTGTTTACATGCTGGTAAAGCCACTAGTACGCACAGCGTTTCGGGCAGAATTATGTGGTACTTCATTGATATAAATGAGAAAGAGTGGACCAAGTTTACTACCCTGAGGAATGTCAGGGCATCAGCGTCAAACTCAGCACACAGCTTACTGTGTGATGGTGTTGTCGAGGCTGGGGAGCAGTGCCATCCTCCCTGGGTTTTTTTTTTTTTTTTTTGAGATATATACAAAAGTTGTTACATTCTTGTACATCCACTAGTACGCGTAGCGTTTCGGGCAAGTCCTTAATCCTATGGTCCCTGGAATACGATCCCCTGCCGCGAAGAATCGTTTTTTCATCCAAGTACACATTTTACTGTTGCGTTAAACAGAGGCTACAGTTAAGGAATTGCGCCCAGTAAATCCTCCCCGGCCAGGATACGAAACCATGACATAGCGCTCGCGGAACGCCAGGCGAGTGTCGTACCACTACACCACGGAGACTGTTGTGGTGAGTAGTGGGTTATCTTCCTCCTTGTTGTGGAGATGCGGCCCCCAGAGTAGCGAAGGGGACGAAGCCCCCAGAGTAGCGAGGGGGACGCGGCCCCCAGAGTAGCGAGGGGGACGCGGCTCCCAGAGTAGCCAGGGGGGGACGCGGCTCCCAGAGTAGCGAGGGGGACGTGGCCCCCAGAATAGCCAAGGGGACATGGCTCCCAGAGTAGCGAGGGGACGTAGCCCCCAGAGTAGCGAGCGGGACATGGCCCCCAGAGTAGCGAGGGGGGACGCGGCCCCCAGAGTAGCAAGGGGGGACGCGACCCCCAGAGTAGCGAGGGCCTAAGCCACCGTCCAGAATAACCAGGACAAAAGGGAATGTTCACAAAAGGACTCTGGTGGAGGCCGGAGACGCAGATGAACCGGAGAGTCAATCGTCAGGGAGCGTTTACCCTCCGCGAAGCGTTTACAGCCTAAGAGTCGCAAGTAAATGGAATGGTTGCCAGAGGAGAAGACAATGAAGAAGACTTTGAAGACTTTGTTGCTCATGTGTCAGAGTGGTACAGCACTTATGATTCCTCCACAGTCCAGACATTTAACGACGGTCTAGTACAGAGCATTCAGATGTTTGTTGACCCTTTAGGTCGGCCCCCTGCACCATCAAATAGTCGGAACGATATGAAAGGTAATAAACACCATGCCTATTACAATGACCCCAAACTGCGAACATTGAAACGCACTGCCAGAAGAGTTGGGCTTGCATATAGGGAAACACGTACGCAGGCAATGCTAAACCTCTTTCAGAAAGCCCTAGCCAAGGCGAGGGAGAGCATGACAGAGCTCAGGCAAGGTAACTGGGAAACTTTTGTTAACAGTCTCAACTCTCACACCCCACTCAGCAAGGCATGGAAGGATATTAAAAGAATTAAAGGCGATAAGTTCGGCCAAGTAGCACACCCTCACCCTCTACACAGAGCAAACGAGTTAGTCGATGCTTGGGCAACCACCTCAATAATCTTCCCCCAGACGCACAATTCAGGTTAAATGTTGGTTATGGAGATCGAGAGAGGCTCGTTGACTTCATGCTCCACAAGGAAGATGAATGCAACGTGCCATTTACTGAGTGTGAGTTACTTTCGTCCCTTAACAAAAGTAAAGCCACATCACCCGGTGAGGACGGTATCACTTATGATATACTGCGTCTGCTTCCTTTAGTACCAGGGAATCCCCTGTTTGAGCTGTATAATATCAGCCACGTTACTGGGAAACTTCCTATCTCTTGGACCAACAGTATAATCATTCCAATTCCCAAGCCAAATCAACAGAATGTTCTCAGCCCAATTTCCCTTACTAGCTGCATTTGCAAAACATTCGAGAGAATGATCCTAAGCCGTCTTCTCCATAGAATCAGAACCATGCTATCCCCCCAGATATATGGTTTCATGCATGGAAGGAGTATGTATTATTGCATCACCACCTTCCTTATCCTGCACACTGAAAAGTCATATACCACCTTCCTAGATCTCAAGTCTGCCTTTGATATTGCAAATAGACGTATTATCTTGAGTGAGCTTGCAAGAATGAATATTGGTGGTCGGCTTCTTTGTTGGATCAGGGGTTACTTATCCAACAGGAAGTCATCTGTATTTTTCCAGGGGCATAGAGGTGTAATAGGAGACTTTGAACTAGGTACCCCGCAGGGTGGTCTCCTCAGTCCTACCTTATTTAATATCATAATAAACACGCTGTTAAACTCTGTACCAAGCAAACCCAACGTTGTTACGAACCCGGATCCAGCGTCCGAGCCTGGAGCAGTGACAAACACGCCATCTGTGGGTCAGCTCCCGAAACCCCCGCCAAACGAACGACGACACCTAGTGAGGACAGCGTGTACTGGCCTCGAGGACCAGTTTCCAGTCTGGTTCAGCGCTCAACACCGCCGCTCCTGACCTCTGGTGAGGTGGTGCTCCGACGACAGCGCCATCTATGGACTGGATACGTCAGGTGTTAGTATCTGAGCCTGTGAGTGTGGTGTATTAGTGTCCCAGTTATTGATGACGTGTCTGCTTACAGAGCCGACCTGGGACCACTGTGTTGAAGGTGGAGTCAGTCTACCCGAGGCAGCCAGTCTCCATACAGTGAAGTTTGCTGCAGCTGTTGTGACGTCGTCCCCCCGGAAGAACACTGTGGTGTGTTAGCCTGCCATTGGAGTGGCAGTGAAAGGATTTACCCGGGACCGACGGTTGGAGACGATAATCCACTGGGGTATTGAGGACAGGAGGGTGATTGGTGATATCACACGAGACTCCTGTCTAGGGCGTACCCCTTTTATCGTTCGTGGAGTGGCCGTACCAGCCTTGGTGGCTCAGTACCTGCCAGCAGACCTGCTGGACGTGTGGTTGACGGCCTCCACGACGGTGCCCCCAGTGGACCTGTGTTTTGGCTGACCTGTGGCCAGGGTAGGCTCGGCGTTCTCAGAGGACACGTCTTGAGGCCACGAAGAAAGCACCGCGGACTCAGCACCTAGCTTCTTGATCAAGAGTCTTCAGCAGAAGACTAGATTGTGCACGATCCCCTTGTAAAGTGTTAATACCCCTCCCCCTTGTGTACTCTTTTATTCTATATATTTAAACGGTGATGGTGAACATTATATTATATTAAGTTCTTAGCTTTCTTTCCCTACTCCCTTTAAGTTACTTGCGTCACGGATCTCATCCCTTGATAGCCACTACTGGCTTGGGAACGGATACATATATCTTCCTCTAACAACATCAGAGTGAGAACCCCGTTGCGTCCCGAGAGGGCCGTAACAAACGTCCACATCATTAGCTATACTGATGATATAATGATACACACCGCTGGGTATGCTAACACGCAGAACGCTCTTAACTCTGTATTAGACTCATGTCAGGACCTAGGTTTAGTTATCTCAGCAGAGAAAACAAAGATACTAAATCGGCGCCCACCCAGGCAGGGAGGAGCTGAGTTGACCAGACCACACACTAGAAGGTGAAGGGACGACGACGTTTCGGTCCGTCCTGGACCATTCTCAAGTCGATTGTCACAATCGACTTGAGAATGGTCCAGGACGGGCAGAAACGTCGTCGTCCCTTCACCTTCTAGTGTGTGGTCTGGTCAACTTATTTAAGCCACGTTATTGTGAATCATCGCCTACATAGGGAGGAGCTGTTCGCAAGATGCAACTGTCTGATGGCTCCCAGCTTGGCAATGTAAACAGATTCAAATACCTTGGCCTTGAGGTGCCACTGTATGGTCCTGTTGTATTCAGACTCTGTCGTCAGTATAAAGAGAGGCTTCGAGCTCTCAAGGCTGTTGCAGGTTATCACTCAAGCTATGGTGCCAATGTCAGAACTATCAAAATGATGTACCTTGCATACATCAGATCTTTAGTGGATTATGCTGCACCTCTGCTTGTTTTGATGCCTGAAAAAAAATTTGGAGGGCTTGAAAAATGGCAGAACGAAGCCTTGAGGATAATCCTTGGGTGCCCTCGTACCACAAAGATGCTTAATATGAGAAAGGAACTTAATATTCTGAACGTTGTTGATCGTGTTACTGAAATTAACTGTCAAATTGGTATAAAAATGCTTAGGCTAACTCATCCTAACCCTTGCACAGAAGCCCTCCAGAATTTCTTTATTGAAGATCAGCATTGTTCCAAATGGATAACTAAAACTGGAACTCAACTCAGAATGCATCGGCTTCACAATTTGTACCAAGAGAAACAACAACGGCACTTTCCTGCACCGTGGGAGGTTACACCCTTTCCAATTTTAATCCCTCCTTTTCCACCCAAGAAGCAAATTAGAGATCAGTCCAAGCTTCGTCTTGATGCAAAACTCAACGCCTTAAGACATATTGATGCTCTGTCCACAGAGCATTCTCTCTCTCAAATCATATACACTGAAGGTTCCCTACACCACACCACGGGTGCAGCTGGAAGTGCAGTTGTTCTGCCAATGGGCGATGGCTTGTACTTTGAGTGGGGAGTCCGTATAAACAATTGGGCCTCTACCCTTCAGACCGAACTATTTGCCTTGATCCTTGCACTGAAATGTGTACAAGTCTCCAAACTTGATACATTAATTGTGACTCCTTACCATTCTTAATTGCTCTCAACTCTTTAACACATAACTGTAACATGCTCGTGTCCGAGGCTAGACACAAATACAACAAAATTATTAAGGATGGTAACAGTCTATTTCATGTGGTCTCCATCTCATGTTAGCCTCCGAATGCATGATAGAGCTGATAAGTTAGCCAAAGAATCTGCCTTTAAAGGAGATGTTAAGTGTAACCTTGGATTGTCAATGAGCAATCTGAGAGGAGCAGTACACCGAGAACTTCAACAAGATCTTGTAGATCTGAGGCAAAGTGAAATCGACACCAGTAATTCCATCTATCATCATACTATCATGCAAGAGGAGCCACACATCTATGGTTCATCCAATAAAATCAGCAGACTTCTACATGTTACTACTGCTCGGCTCAGACTCGGTTACAAGTATCTCTGGGAATTCTCATTATCTGCCGATGTAGATCTGACCAAATATAAACTGTGTCAACAAAATTATTCGCACACCCTCCGTCATTATGTGATGGAGTGCGAAAAGATACGTGAATTCAGAGACAATTCTATAACCAATGTAACAACGATGTGTCAATATTTCCTTCAAAATGATCTGCTACCAGAAATTTTAGCCAAATATCCCCAGTTTGCTAACTGTAGGTAGTAACTAAGTGATTGTAACCTATCCACCGCTGCCCACTGGATGGGGGGGGGGCGGTGTGCAGGACAAACATATCAATTGTGACACTAGGCTCTCCACATATGTCAGTTGCTTAATTTAGAAACTGTACTTGTGGTCGATCTCGAACCCATTGTTGATGTGACGACTTATACTGAATTTTGTAACTAGCTCATCAAGATTGTAACTTGCTTAGCTAAATGAATTGTGGGGTTCAGTCCCTGAGCCCATTATGTGCCTCTGTAACCCTTTCCACTACCGCCCACAAGATGGGTATGGGGTGCATAATAAATGAACTAATCTAACTGCCAGAGGAGTTACCGTCGAGGCAAATTTAATATGCGGCTTCAAAAGGAAATACCACGAGAAACAAGGGGAGTGAAGGTCATTGCATTAACTGACCAGACATTGGAGAAGCGAGGCAAGGAAGCTTTTGTTCGCCATGTAGGTGAATACACATAAACACACACAATTAAATAAAATACGAGAAGGCAAAATATAAATCAAATAAGAATGCAAAATCCCTTTTGTCATTTTGTATTGAAGCTGTTAGTAGAGCACTAATGATCCTAAAAGAACGGCCATATTCATTATAATCCTTGGCATAATACTCGTATATGCAGCCTACTCCAGGAATACTCGGTGATTATTATTCATTTTTTAAGTAATTAGATAAATTGCGTTAAGAATTCCCTTAAAATTTTCCATGCGAGGCAGACGCGATCTTTAGTTGAAGGTCGCCTATTGTTGCGGAATTGGATGTTTGGGGGAAAGGGTGTTGGGGGAGGAGCCGTGTGGGGGAGGGGTTGGGCGGGAGGGGCAGTGTGGGGGAGGGGAAATGTGGGGGAGGGGTTGGGCGGGAGGGGCAGTGTGGGGGAGGGGATGGGCGGGAGGGGCAGTGTGGGGGAGGGGTTGGGCGGGAGGGGCAGTGTGGGGGAGGGGATGGGCGGGAGGGGCAGTGTAGGGGAGGGGTTGACCGGGAGGGGCATGTGGGGGAGGGGTTGTGTGGGGAAGAGGTTCTGTACAAGGTCATCACTACCCCACGGGGGCTTGAGGTAGGTCGTGCCAGAGCGTGTGGAAGGTCATTATGAGTGATCACAATGGTAGCGAGGAACTAGACCCCTTAGGAATGCCATAATGGGTGGTAATGGTGTTTCGGGAATATTGCATTGAGTATATAGCTTATTTACAGATTTATGAAATAATTATGGAGGAAACGGCAGAAAGCCTAATAGCCCATACGAAGTTAATTCACGTGAATATACGGACCAGAATAAATTATGAAATTAAACAAAAGAACGCATTCTTCTAGGTATACTAGGACAAGATATACTTCTTGAAAGCAGTATTCTAAGGAATATGTGGAGGCATGTCTGACGATATGTTGGTAAGATAAAATCACATGCTGAAAGAATCGTTCCTAGCATGGATCCTACAAATAAAATAATAACCCTCGCAGGGATCCTACAAATAAAATAATAACCCTCGCAGGGATCCTACAAATAAAAGAATAACATTTGGAAAGTAGAATGAGAGAGAACAGGTAGATGAGTGCAAGAGAATAGTTAATAGTAGTCTTGAAGAACAATACTGTGAACAGATGAGCCTCACAGCTGTCTGGGAGGTATCCACCAAATGTTTGGGTAACAGCGCTAAGGAAGAGTGTCCAGTTGCAGTTGGTAGAAGTGTGAGGAACTCCTTGATGAGGGACTGGTTGGTGGGGTGTTGAGGGACTGTTGGTGGGGTGTCGAGAGACTGGTTGGTGGGGGTGTTGAGGGACTGTTGGTGGGGGTGTTGAGAGACTGGTTGGTGGGGATGTTGAGGGACTGGTTGGTGGGATGTTGAGGGACTGGTTGGTGGGATGTTGAGGGACTGGTTGATGGGGTGTTGAGGGACTGGTTGGTGGGGTGTTAAGGTACTGGTTGGTGGGGTGTTGAGGGACTGGTTGGTGGGGTGTTAAGGTACTGGTTGGTGGGGTGTTGAGGGACTGGATGGTGGGGTGTTGAGGGACTGGTTGATGGGGTGTTGAGGGACTGGTTGGTGGGGTGTTGAGGGACTGGTTGGTGGGGTGTTGAGGGACTGGTTGGTGGGGTGTTGAGGGACTGGTTGGTGGGGTGTTAAGGTACTGTTGGTGGGGTGTCGAGAGACTGGTTGGTGGGGTGTTGAGGGACTGTTGGTGGGGTGTTGAGAGACTGGTTGGTGGGGATGTTGAGGGACTGTTGGTGGGGTGTCGAGAGACTGGTTGGTGGGGTGTTGAGGGACTGGTTGGTGGGGATGTTGAGGGACTGTTGGTGGGGTGTCGAGAGACTGGTTGGTGGGGTGTTGAGGGACTGTTGGTGGGGTGTTGAGAGACTGGTTGGTGGGGATGTTGAGGGACTGTTGGTGGGGTGTTGCGGGACTGGTTGGTGGGATGTTGAGGGACTGGTTGGTGGGGATGTTGAGGGACTGGTTAGTGGGGTGTTGAGGGACTGGTTGGTGGGGATGTTGAGGGACTGTTGGTGGGGTGTTGAGGGACTGTTGGTGGGGTGTTGAGGGACTGGTTAGTGGGGTGTTGAGGGACTGGTTGGTGGGGATGTTGAGGGACTGTTGGTGGGGTGTTGAGGGACTGGTTGGTGGGGTGTTGGTGGGGTGTTGAGGGACTGTTGGTGGGGTGTTGTGGGACTGGTTAGTGGGGTGTTGAGGGACTGGTTGGTGGGGATGTTGAGGGACTGTTGGTGGGGATGTTGAGGGACTGGTTGGTGGGGATGTTGAGGGACTGGTTGGTGGGGTGTTGAGGGACTGTTGGTGGGGTGTTGAGGGACTGTTGGTGGGGTGTTGAGGGACTGTTGGTGGGGTGTTGAGGGACTGTTGGTGGGGTGTTGAGGGACTGTTGGTGGGGTGTTGAGGGACTGTTGGTGGGGTGTTGAGGGACTGGTTGGTGGGGATGTTGAGGGACTGTTGGTGGGGTGTTGAGGGACTGTTGGTGGGATGTTGAGGGACTGTTGGTGGGGTGTTGAGGGACTGTTGGTGGGGTGTTGAGGGACTGGTTAGTGGGGTGTTGAGGGACTGGTTGGTGGGGATGTTGAGGGACTGTTGGTGGGGTGTTGAGGGACTGGTTGGTGGGGATGTTGAGGGACTGGTTAGTGGGGTGTTGAGGGACTGGTTGGTGGGGATGTTGAGGGACTGTTGGTGGGGTGTTGAGGGACTGGTTGGTGGGGATGTTGAGGGACTGTTGGTGGGGTGTTGAGGGACTGGTTAGTGGGGTGTTGAGGGACTGGTTTTTGGGGATGTTGAGGGACTGTTGGTGGGGTGTTGAGGGACTGGTTGGTGGGGATGTTGAGGGACTGGTTAGTGGGGTGTTGAGGGACTGGTTGGTGGGGATGTTGAGGGACTGTTGGTGGGGTGTTGAGGGACTGGTTGGTGGGGATGTTGAGGGACTGGTTAGTGGGGTGTTGAGGGACTGGTTAGTGGGGTGTTGAGGGACTGGTTGGTGGGGATGTTGAGGGACTGTTGGTGGGGTGTTGAGGGACTGTTGGTGGGGTGTTGAGGGACTGTTGGTGGGGTGTTGAGGGACTGTTGGTGGGGTGTTGAGGGACTGTTGGTGGGGTGTTGAGGGACTGTTGGTGGGGTGTTGAGGGACTGTTGGTGGGATGTTGAGGGACTGTTGGTGGGGTGTTGAGGGACTGTTGGTGGGGTGTTGAGGGACTGTTGGTGGGATGTTGAGGGACTGTTGGTGGGGTGTTGAGGGACTGTTGGTGGGGTGTTGAGGGACTGTTGGTGGGATGTTGAGGGACTGGTTGGTGTGGCGTACCATACTCAGGATGGATCTTGTTTCATTACCACCACCGTCTGAAATATGCTTGATATAAAATTTTTAATTCACTTCCCTACTTAATCGGTTATTCCTTCAGCTTTGATTTTATGGCTATTAATCAAAGACATTTATCAAGTGTTTTTTTTTTTTGCTAAATATGTTTATGCGATGTCTGCAATGAATTGAGGTCTGTAACTACTTCATAGTAGGCATCCACCAGTCTCAGGAGACTATGGAGTTGCGCTCTGGTTGTCGGTCTGGAGTGGCCTCTCCAGGGCGTAAAGCCAGGGTAGGTTGATACTGGGGAGAAGCTGTTACCCATGCAGCAGGTCCTCCCTCTCCACGGCGCCAAAAGTCTCCAATGGAAAGGCAAGTGCCAATACGATTGGTTCCAGCGCCGTCGCAGGAACTGTCAGAACGAGGTTGACGGCAACAACGAACTGCCCCTACGGGCTCCCGCTCCGGAGTTAACCTCGAAGTTGGTAAAAGAAAGCACTTCATACTATTCACGAATATTGGAAGATATTCTTGTGCTGTACCCAGATTGTGCTGGTGTAAGCTGATAGGTCAGCCTCGCATTTCCTGTTCTCTCCTGATTCCATGTATGACTAACCATCCTGTGAGATGGGGATATTAGATAAACTTATAGCTAGTTTTTTTATCTACACTTTGTAGTCTTTCATATAGAATTAGGTAGCAGCACAGTGCTGAGTATACCTAAGCTTATTAATACAAAAAATTGTTTTAATACTTTATAAATTGTTGTTTGTTAGGAGTTCTCTGGTGATGGTCTGATGGACCTGTGGATATTGTACTTTGCCACAATGGCTCGTTTGACCAGTAATATCTAGCGGAATGTGCCCTCACCCCATGTAACAATGGTAACCATTATAATGGTCTGATGGACCAGACTATCATCAGAGAAATCTTAACAAACAACACAGAAATCATCGATAGATACAGCGATAGTAGGCGGTTTGACATCTGTGAGGCACTACACATCAAAAAGTCAATACCAGCAATCAACAGCCAGTTAATGCACAACTATATTCTACCCACTTCAAGACTCCAAACCAATATAGAAGCATCAAAAGGAAGTATGGGCCAATAGGCCCTCTGCAGTTACTTCCATTCTTATGTTCTCATATCCAATTAATACTCATAGTTTCGTGTTCTGTCTTGTGTTTGTCACAAGTTTATTTACCTCACCCAAAACTGTTGTACCATATCACCTCACCCAAATGCGAGTATAAGTATGACGGATTAGCGTGTTTACAGGTTACAGTTGTGTGTGTAAACTAAAGTCTTTGAAAATGTAATACGTTATTACGAAACGCGTTCAAGCGTCGCGTCAGACTAAAAATAAAAATGAATTTTGGAGAATTGATTTTTCATTTACCATTGACAGTGAAAAGAAACATGGGAAATATTGAGAAAATTCGTGTTAGAATTATTAATCTTACCTTTTCGGTCATATTTAACAACATATGTTTACAAGAAAGACTGCTACCAAAATATACTAATATATATATATATATATATATATATGTCGTACCTAGTAGCCAGAACTCACTTCTCAGCCTACTATGCATGGCCCAATTTGCCTAATAAGCCAAGTTTTCATGAATTAATTGTTTTTTCGACTACCTAACCTACCTAACCTAACCTAACCTAACTTTTTCGGCTACCTAACCTAACCTAACCTTTAAAGATAGGTTAGGTTAGGTTAGGTAGGGTTGGTTAGGTTCGGTCATATATCTACGTTAATTTTAACTCCAATAAAAAAAAATTGTCCTCATTCATAATAAAATGGGTAGCTTTATCATTTCATAAGAAAAAAATTAGAGAAAATATATTAATTCAGGAAAACTTGGCTTATTAGGCAAATCGGGCCTTGCATAGTAGGCCAAAAAGTGTGTTCTGGCTACTAGGTACGACATATATATATATATATATATATATATATATATATATATATATATATATATATATATATATATATATATATATATATATATATATATATATATATATATGCGGCTGTTGTTGAAGTTAATAAGTTTTAAAAAAGTTGAAGTTGGAGTTATATAGTTTTAAAAAAATTGACTGATGTTTCCACGGGCCTTAAATTTAATTAGGTATTTATTCTGATTAAGGATTAATGAACTCTTTTCATATGATCAAATGACTTATATTTGTTGTCGATGGTTCTGTATATCAGGTCTGACAAGCTCACAGTTACAGCGTTCTGGAGCCAAACCGTCTGAAACTCACTACAGTAAAGTTTACTTAAAATGCAATACTTTCAAATATTCTTTTTCTGTATAGATCATTAAATATATACGCCTCATTCACAGAGTTCCTCTGGTGCTGGAGTAAGGACAGCTGTAGGGTGTGTAACTGCCTTATCAGGTGTCCCCCTCACACACCTGGTGTTAACATCTGGCCTCAACACCTGGCTTCTGGCACAAACTGCCACGTCACCCACAGATCCGGAAGTGTGTGTGTGATATGATGCCGAGCTGTTCCAGACGCACAAGCTCATAGTCTCATATATGTACTCTGACACCGGTTATGGTTATATGATGTACACCACACATGGCTATATATCTACGGTATGTGTACACCACACATGGCTACATGTCTACGCTATGTGTACACCACACATGGCTACATGTCTACGCTATGTGTACGCCACACATGGCTACATGTCTACGCTATGTGTACGCCACACATGGCTACATGTCTACGCTATGTGTACGCCACACATGGTTACATGTCTACACTATGTGTACACCACACATGGTTACATGTCTACACTATGTGTACACCACATATGGTTACATGTCTATGCTATGTGTACACCACACATGGCTACATGTCTACGCTATGTGTACACCACACATAGCTACATGTCTACGCTATGTGTACACCACACATGGCTACATGTCTACGCTATGTGTACACCACACATGGCTACATGTCTACGCTATGTGTACACCACACATGGCTACATGTCTACGCTATGTGTACTCCACACATGGCTACATGTCTACGCTATGTGTACTCCACACATGGCTACATGTCTACGCTATGTGTACACCACACATGGCTACATGTCTACGGTATGTGTACACCACACATGGCTACATGTCTACGCTATGTGTACTCCACACATGGCTACATGTCTACGCTATGTGTACACCACACATGGCTACATGTCTACGCTATGTGTACACCACACATGGCTACATGTCTACGCTATGTGTACACCACACATGGCTACATGTCTACGCTATGTGTACACCACACATGGCTACATGCCTACGCTATGTGTACACCACACATGGCTACATGTCTACGCTATGTGTACGCCACACATGGCTACATGTCTACGCTATATGTACACCCCCCACGGTTACATGTCTACACTATGTATACACCACACATGGTTACATGTCTACGCTATGTGTACGCCACACATGGTTACATGTCTACACTATGTGTACAGCACACATGGTTACATGTCTACACTATGTGTACACCACACATGTCTACACTATGTGTACACCACACATGTCTACACTATGTGTACACCACACATGTCTACACTATGTGTACACCACATATGGTTACATGTCTACGCTATGTGTACACCACACATGGTTACATGTCTACGCTATGTGTACACCACACATGGCTACATGTCTACGCTATGTGTACACCACATATGGTTACATGTCTACGCTATGTGTACACCACACATGGCTACATGTCTACGCTATGTGTACACCACACATGGTTACATGTCTATGCTATGTGTACACCACACATGGTTACATGTCTACACTATGTGTACACCACACATGGCTACATGTCTACGCTATGTGTACACCACACATGGCTACATGTCTACGCTATGTGTACACCACACATGGTTACATGTCTACGCTATGTGTACACCACACATGGCTACATGTCTACACTATGTGTACACCACACATGGTTACATGTCTACGCTATGTGTACACCACACATGGCTACATGTCTACGCTATGTGTACACCACACATGGTTACATGTCTACGCTATGTGTACACCACACATGGTTACATGTCTACGCTATGTGTACACCACACATGGCTACATGTCTACGCTATGTGTACACCACACATGGTTACATGTCTACGCTATGTGTACACCACACATGGTTACATGTCTACGCTATGTGTACACCACACATGGTTACATGTCTACGCTATGTGTGCACCACACACGGCTACATGTCTTATCTTAGTGACAGACATCAATATGTAGTCATCAATGACAACCTCCCCCACTCCACCTTCACAGTAGGAGTACCACAGGCCAGCATCTTAGGACCTCTCCTATTTCTTATATACAGCAATGATTTGCCAAATGGTTCTAACATTCTTAAGCCTATACTATTTGCTAACGATACTACCTTCATCTATTCAGACTCAAGTTAACAAACACTAAATAATAGTGTAAATAATGAATTATAAAAAAGTCCACTCGTGGATGCCCACCAACAAACTCACATTAAGCACAGAAAAGACCTACTACATTGTATTTGGAAGTAAATTAGTAAAGTAAATTAAAAGGAAGTCAATTGAATTTATTATTAAATCACCAAACCAAATTTCAACTTCAGAGAGACAATGTTAACATTAGCAATACAAATAATGGAAAGTACCTTGGCCTATATTTGGACTAGAGACTGAATATACAAGTACCTACATACAACACATAGCCAAAGTCTCGAAAACGGTCGGTATACAGCCATTTGTTGCACCATTCCTTCAGTGTATCTAGGTCATCTTGAAGCTTCATACTGTCCTAATCCTTCTCATAATTTTGGCATCATCAGCAAACATTGAGAGGAATGAGTCTATACCCTCTGGAAGATAATTTACTTATATCAGAAACAGGATAATTCCGAGTACAAAACCCTGTGGGACTCCACTGGTGACTTCACGCCATTCTGAGGTCTCACCCCCCTCACTGTAACTCTCTGCTTCCTATTGCTTAGGTACTCCTTTATCCACTGGAGCAACCTATCAGTTACTTTTGCCTGTTTCTCCAACTTATTCACCAGCCTTTCATGGAGTACTGTGTCAAAGGTTTTTCGACAGTCTAAGCAAATACACTCTGCCCACCCTTCTCTTTCTTGCTTAATCTTTGTCACCTAGTCGTAGAATCTTATTAAATCTGTAAGGCAAGATTTGCCATCCCTGAATCCATGTTGGTGGTGTGTCACGAAGTCCCGTCTCTCCAGATGTGCTACTAGGTTTTTTCACGATCTTCCTCATCACCTTGCATGGTATACAAGTTAAGAACACTGGCCTGTAGTTCAGTGCCTCTTACCAGTCGCCCTTTTTGTTTATTGGGACTACATTAGCTGTCTTCCATATTTCTGGTAGGTCTCCCTTCTGCAGTGACTTACTATACACTATGGAGAGTGGCAAGCAAAGTAGTTCTACACACTCTTTCAGTACCCATGGCGAGATTCCGTCCGGTCAAACAGCCTTTCTCACGTCCAGAGCCAACAGATGCCTCTTAACCTCATCTCTGGTAATTACGAACCCTTCCAAGGCTGCCTGGTTTACTGCCAACTCAAGTAATTCAGGGACTTCACCTCGTTCTATTGTGAAGACCTCCTGGAATCTCTTGTTGAGTTCACACACACCTCTTTGTCACACACACACACAGAAATCACAATAGCGTGATGCATCAAATGAACAAATCCACAAGGGCAAATCCTCTCGGACGTAGGTTCGAATCCTCGTCATGGCCCTTGTGGATTTGTTCACCTCTTTGTCGTTCTCTGCTGTATCCTCACCTGTTCTCAGTTTCATCACCTGTTATTTCACTGTTATTTTCGTCCTGATGTGTCTGTGGATCAGTTTTGGTTCGGTCTTGGTTTTATTTACTATGTCATTTTCATACTGTTTCTCAGATTCTCTTCTCACACTGAGATACTCATTCCTTGCTCTTTGGTTTCTCTCTCTGCTCTCTGGTGTTCTGTTATTTCGCTAGTGCCTCCATCCCTTTTGTTTAGTTCCTTTGCTTCCATACATACCATATTAAACCACGGATTCCTCTTTTGTTTTTCCTGTTTTGCCTTTTGGTCTGTGATAAACTTGTTTACCGCCTCCTGACACTTTTGGGTGACATAATCCATCATGTCTTGTACCACTTAATTCCGAGTTCTGTGTCCCATGGTATTACTTTTTTTAATTTTCTCATATCATAATTCCCTTTTCGATACGCCAGCCCCTTACCTTCTATTTTTTTTTTTTGGAGGGTGAGGAGATTACTCCTAACTCTACCAGGTACACAAATATCAGTACACTGTGATCACTCATTCCCACGGACGCTTCCAACTTAACTTCCTTTATAGTTGACTCATTCAGAGTGAATATCAGATCAAGTCTAGCTGGTTTATCTTCTCTCCTTCTTGTGGCTCCCTTGGCTTAGAAAGTTTCTTGTTGCCACGTCCAGCAGCTTACCTCTCCATGTATCTGGTCCTCCATGTAGTTCTCTTAATCTATTTTCCCGTGGTTGAAGTCTACCATGATTAGCAGTTTGGATCCATTCGTTCAAGCGACAGAAGCTGCTCTCTATTATAATTAATGGTACGAGATACGTATTACCTAATTTAAGTTGAGTCATAATAATATATAGGCGTCTGGTGATTTTATTGGATGAAGTGTGGCTCTGCTTGCATGATAGTGTGATGATAGATGGAATTGCTAGTGTAGAGTTCACTTTGCCTCTAATCTACAAGGTTTCATTGAAGTTCTTGATATATTATTGTTCTCAAATTGCTTAGCTAAATGTTATTCAATTGATGATAAAAATGTGTTTGATTTGGGCGACTGTACATCTGTTTACTCCAGCCATTATTATAATGATTTGTTTAAGTTGTTTCGAATAAAGTTTATAATTCTAATTTTAATTTCTTCTGTAGTTTCATACAGTCTTCCATTGTATTTATCCTTCTACAGTAGTAGTTTTTACATCGTTGGCGAACAATGAGAAGGATCCTATCACCTCTGGTAGGTCGTTCACTTAGATTATAAATAAGAAGGGGCCCTAGTACTGCCGCTCGTGGGACGCCGCTGGAGTACAAGACTAGTGGTGGAAGCTCTTTGACCATGCCAGGGACGGGATCTCTGGGTCTGTCATGGTATCATTGCTCCGGATAAAGAGCTGACAACGCGTAGTAGCTTTATATACTGCATCTTGGATAGGTAGCATCTTTTCCGATTGTTCCTGAACTGCCATCACCTGAAATTATCCAATTTTAAGATCTGAGATAGGTACACTCTGCAAATCAGGTAAATGAAAAGCTCTACAAGAGCAAACATGTCCTCAGTAGTCACTGAAATTGAACCCATAATTGTCAGTGTAGGTATGCTGTCCATACTAACACTCGTAACGTAACCAGAGAGACTGTTCTCGCACTGATGGTGCGGATTCCTGTGCAAAGCAGGAGCCCTCAAGGGCTTCATAGAGGAACTAAGTCCCGAATTAAGTCGTTTCTCATACCAGGAACGGTCGAGGGTCACAGGGCTATCAACACTGCCAGTACGACAAGACAGGCCTAATCTCATTGAAACTTTTAAAATACTGAACAATTTGGAGGATATTGATCCAGACAACTTCTTCAAAAGGTCAGATGTAACACAAACAATGAGCAACGGTTTCGCGCTCAACAAGCCACAATACAGGACGGAAAAGAGGAAATGCTTTTTCACTCATAGGTGTATAAACCCATGGAACCACTGAAGCCGTAAATGCCAAAATGCTACTGAATTTCAAAATCTAGCTCGACAAATCATTAGGACAAATAAGGAGAATTTCGACAAGTCAGCGGTTCCTTTTATTCGTTAAGGTCACTAGAGTGGTCCTCGGATATATACAGGTAAATTTAGTCTCAATGGAATGACCGGTTCCTAATCCCAGACGGCACAGAGACGGTTGGGCATGTTTTCTTTTACTTGATGTATATGTTCATCTACAGTAAATAGGTACCCCTGAAGTTAGGCAGCTGTTATGGATTACATCTAGAGAATGTCATCAACAGTTGGCCTAGAGAGGGCTCGACAAGCCTAAAAGGTTTTCTGTTCCCGGTTATGGGAAGCCATAAAGACGACTACTAGTGGTGACTGCTGTTACAGGAAGCCGTATATGCTGTTGCATTAGCAACATGAAGCCTGCATAACGAGAGTAGCATAAACTTACTACTCTGATGAAATTACCGCTTCTTTGATTAAGTTTTGAATAAAGTATTGGCTTAGTAATTCTTTACTTTAGTAGAAAGGGACTTCCATATTTTAAGACCTTTTATTTGCTCGTTGTGTTTGCATAGATCTATTCGGACTCAGGTGGGAAGAGCAGTTGAGTTTTTCTTGTATCACAGTACCTACACAAACGTTTGAATGAGGTACAGAGAACGAATTAAGGGATATTTCCATAATGTGCGACATAGTCACGAAGAACATAGAGATAGTTAGTTTAGTTCATTTGTTATGCACCCCATACCCATCTTGTGGGCTGTAGTGGAAAGTGAGACATAGACAAACTAAAAGATTTAAAAGCCCCAGGTGTGGACGGAATTTAGTCCAAAGTCATGAAGAAACTGACAGATGAACTGTTTCTACCACTGAAACTCCTTTTCATAAAATCTCTGGACCAAGAAACAGTTACCCTAGATGGGAAATATGGAAATGTCACTCATATTTTTCAAGAAAGGCAGAAAGAGACCATCAGAAAACTACCGGCCGATCAGCGTAACATCACACATGTGCAGGCTCACGGAGAGAATCCTAAGGGAAGGAATTATTCACCATCTCACAGTCAACAATTTTGTAAAACTAATGAAACATGGTTTTGCTAAAATTAAATACTGCTTAAAAAACTGCTCACATTTTGGGAAACAGTAACCAGCTGTTCAAAGCTTCCAGTAGATGTAGTATACACGGACTTTATGAAGCTTTGGATAAGGTGCCGCATGCAAGACTGGCAAGGAAATTACAGGCAGTTAGTTTAGTTCATTTATTATGCACCCCATACCCATCTTGTGGGCGGTAGTGGAAAGGGTTACAGAGGCATATAATGGGCTCAGGGACTGAACCCCACAATTCATTTAGCTAAGCAAGTTACAATCTTGATGAGCTAGTTACAAAATTCAATTTAAGTCGTCACATCAACAATGGGTTCGAGATCGACCTCAAGTACAGGTTCTAAATTAAGCAACTAACATATGTGGAGAAATATGGTGAGTGGGGTACCGCAAGGGTCCATTTTTGTTATATACATCAATGACATACATGACAATATTACAAACCACATCATCAAATTTGCACATGATACTAAGATTCGTGGTAAAGTAGGAAGTAAAAATTATACTGAGGCCTTACAAAGGGATCTTCAAGAACTCTACAAATGGTCAGAAGACTGGCAAATGCTTTTTAATACCGAAAAAAGGCCAGATATTACACGTTGGGTCATAACAATGAGCATCACAACAACTAAATTAACAGCATTATTATTATTACCTTGCAGCATATTGATGAAGAAAAAGTACCTTGGAGTCAGAATCCACCATTCACTGAAAGTTGTGCAACAAGTGGGAGCTGAAATATGCAGAAAATAAAGTCAACCAAACTTTAAGAATAATCTAAAGAACTGTTGACCTCAAAGAAAAGAAGATGATTATTCAACTGCACTAGTTTCTGGTGTGCCCCCATCTGGACTACGGTATCCGAGCTTGTAAACCTCACGTTCAAAAGGATACATCGCTGCTTTGAAGAAAGTTCAACACAGTGACAAAAATCCTTCTAGAACTAGGTCAACTTTCATACCAGGAAGGGTTGAGGGCCACAGGACTAACAACACTGCAAACCAGACATGACAGGGCTGATCGCATCTAAACCTTGAAAATACCGAAGAAATTCGAGGATATTAATCGAGACCACATCTTCAAACGGTCCATCTTAGTACATAAAAGCTCAACAAGCCACAATGTAGGACAGAAAACAGGTAATGTTTTTCACCCACAGGGTTATTAACCCATGGAACCGCCTACTCGCCGAAGCTATAAATGCCAAGCTACTGCTACAGTTTAAAATTCAGCTGGAAAGTTCTTCAGGAATAATAGGGTGACCTTTGACAGGCCGCCGGCTTAATGCCCCTGTAGAGATACTGGCCCTCAAGTAAATTCAAAAACGTTATTCATAAATAATAATTGATTTATAAAAGATTTAGATTTAGCTTCCTAAGATTAAAATGTAGCCAAAAGTTATGTTATTAATTTTACATGAAAAAGTCTTAATAGTATAATAAAGTATTACGCAATTTTTATGATTATATCCGTTTTAATAAAAAAAACAAGGACCGATAATATGTTAGATACATAAAGAGTACAGTTCAGACGGGAATAACTGTAACATTTATGTCGACATTCGTGTGTAGATATATTCAGATACCTGAATTTAAGGAATTTATACCTGAATCTACCCTTTTATAGCGATATATTTATATGTGACAAGTAGCTTTGTACCTTGCATGTAACCAATGTTGTAACCCTTTTTGTGTAATGAAGTATTTATAATGAAATAAATAAAATAAAATGACAAAATACAAAAATATACGGGGGTGGTAGGAGAAGACAATATGTGTAGAGAAGATAATATATGCTGTAATATTTTCACTACTCTAATTATTTAAAATATGTAACACAAATAAGGATCAACGGTTTCAAGCTCAACAAGCAACAGTGTAGGACTGAAAACAGGAGATGCTTTTTATCCACAATGTCCGTGGCGCAGTGGTAAGACATTCTCCCCGCGCTTCGCAAGCGATTTATTCCGGGTTCGTATCGTGCCAATCCTAAACTGTACACCTCTGTTCACCCAGCAGTAATAATAATAATAATATTTTATTAACAAGAAGGTACAATGGGTTGGTGGGATTACATTAGAGTGATATTTTGTACATTCTTGCAAAGCCACAGTACACATAGCGTTTCGAGCAGGTCCTTAATCAAACATATCAGGTAAGGTAAAAAAGTACATTGTAGCAAGGTTTTATATCAACAAAATAAGTTGACAGAGGTGTCAACTTATTTTGTTGACATCTCTGTCACGGGCTCACTATAGCCCGTGCTACATGGACATTTCGCCCTGAGTAGCTACATCTAAAAAACAACAGAGGTGAATTACACTGATGAATGGTGCATGTGCAATGGGTACCTGTGTTAAAGGATTTCACCGGTCGTATTCCAAAGAAAATTAAGATTAATGACCTGCCTGAAACGCTGTGTGTTATGGCTTTATTATAATGTAAGAACTCCTGTGTATATAAATAATAAAAAGATAACCACAGGGCTGTAAACCCATGGAACTACTAACCCTTCAATGCTGTAAATGCCAAAATGCTTAAATTTTAAAATCCAGCTGGAAAAAATCATCAGGGCAAATGGGGGGATATTTGACAAGCCACCGGCTTCCTGTCATCGTCGAGGCCACTAGTGTCAGTGGCCCTCAGGTAAATTAACGCTGTTTTATATGGTAAATATAAAATAAACGAAAAGATAAACGAATTATACGCCTTCGGCCGTGCGTTTGGTCTATATATATTTATAGCAAAATTATATTTAATAATTTAAATACGACTGCAACATTAACATATTATATACAATATGCCTATAATTTAAGAATTAATAATGTACTGCATAACGGTAATTGTATATTTAGCAATTCTTCAAATGCTGCGTAAACTTCCAGACAATCATGCCATATTTAGCCTATAAATCTTGAGTTTACAATTGTATGTTATTGATGCCGCACATATTATGTAAATCCTGAGTAAGGTTATATATATATAAATTATTCGGCCAATGCGTTAACTTTCCCAATGCCTCACACTCGTGGGAAATCCGGATTTGTCCTAATAAGAAAGTTTTCTACATTTTCTTTTGATAGTATACTAATATTTTCTAACAAAATATATATATTAATGCATATAATCTTGATTTCATTAATGTATAAGATCGGGTAACGTAGTAATGCTGATCGATGGGTTGGTACAAAGCACGGAAGCCTTTGATATGGCAGTTAAAAATCCCGCTTACGTTAGGTACCAACCGTAAACAGCCTTCACAGTCCGGAAGACTATATTTCCCCAAGGATTATTAACTAAAATATATTTTGACCAATGAACGAACTAAAGGGAATATATCGCCGTAGTTGTTCAATGAGATAACGGTAGATGAATGGTGTAAATACAAGGGAGATGGCAGGCCTGGGGACCCACAATCCCCCAGTGCAGTCGTACACAACAAGAAACATGTCGGCGATGCTACTAGAGGAAGTGCTACAATTTTGGCCATGAAACTAACGTGATTTAAATGAGGGTGAAGGCTGATGCCAGCTCCAAACCATGGCAGAGTCCAGTCTAGATTTGCGGCCTTTAACGGCCCTGGAAAATCTAGTGGGAGTGCAGATAGAAACTTTACAAATGGATGGTGGGGAAGCAGCGGACGAGGAGTCGGCAGGCACGGAGAGGGACACTGAGATGGACGCGGACGACGACCAGCCTCTCAAGCTGGTCTTAGACGACCAGGTGGCGACTGCCACGCCACCCTCTGCCATGGATGAGCCCCAGGAGGCGGCAGAGAGCTCCATGCCCGATGGTGACACGGAGACGGAGCAGGCTCGGGAGGACCTGCCTGGCCTGCATCATGTTAGTACGGACCCCCACCACGACAGTACTGAGTCTACCTGCACAGACCCACCAACCTCTCTAGTGGTGGACGAGGCGCCCTCAGCCTCAGAACTGCAACATTTAAGTGTACAAAATGATAGAGAACAAGTGTCGGAAAGTGAACAAATTGAAACGACTAGATCTTGGACTGTGCCAGAAAAGGACACATTGCCAAACGATGAAAATATTGAAACGGGGTCACAAGAAGCGGAAACTGAAGTGATGATGGAGGGAGGGGGGGACTCGAGTGCCAGTAGTGGGGGCGGTGAGGGGAGTGTATCGGGGACGGGCGCTCCTGAGCCCGAGGACCAGTTTAGTTGGGACAGTGTGCATTGTGTATTTTGTGACTCGAGTGCGATGGACCAGGAGCCTAAACTGTTGCCGTGTCTCCACTCTGCGTGTAGTAAATGTCTAACTCATGAAGCAGCTGAACCAGAAATGAACAAAGATGAAGATATCGTTGCAAGTAAGTATATTCCATGTGGGTTGTGAAGATCTCGGATAACATTATAAAATTGTTATATAGAATTTCTGCTTCAGGTAGTAGAACAATCTCGTGCTCCTTTTCTTATTTTTCTAACAAAGTTTGGTTAACATATCCCAGGCACTATATATTCATAATGGCTTAACACTTTCTCTTGATAATTACCTAACCATATTTTGTCATTCAACAAAATCTGTTTAATTATTAGCATATTTTCAAAGCAGTGTCATGGTTGTCAGTCATGGCAGAATTTCTGGAATGACTTCTTTAAGCAGTTTTCAAGTTCATTATTTGTGTGTAGTTTAAAGTAATGTTATAATTCAGTATATGCTGTGATTGTCACAGTAAAATATTTAAAATATATATATTTTTTTTAGATTTATGTATTATATAAATTATACATAATACATAAAATCATATGCTGTTTGCATTTTATTAAATCACTTGCATTAAAATAGACATTCCTAAGAAAATAAATTTTTTAAACATTCAAATGATGTTTATCGAGCATCGTATTTATCATATCTATTTACCTATATATATACGATAAATACGTATACTTGTATACGTATTTATCATTGTATAATACTTTGAGCTTATACAGTACTACTGTACCTACAGATCCTCTCGTTCTTTCTTTGTACCGTATATCCTTTCTCTGTTCAAAGTGTTCTGTTCAAACCCATAGCACCCAACACTACCTACTGTATCAAAACCATGGCTGGGTAAAACCGATGTATGTTCAAGTTGTTCACAGGCATTTGGAGAAAGCTTAGTTCTAATTGTACAAACTGCATGTATATAGTTCTAGGTTAGGCTGTGTTAGGTGGGGTTGGGGTAGGCTGTGTTAGGTTATGATGGGTTGGATTGGGTTTGGAAGGGTTGAATTGGGTTTGGAAGGGTTGAATTGGGTTTGGAAGGGTTGAATTGGGTTTGGAAGGGTTGAATTGGGTTTGGAAGGGTTGAATTGGGTTTGGAAGGGTTGAATTGGGTTGGGTTTGGAAGGGTTGAATTGGGTTTGGAAGGGTTGAATTGGGTTTGGAAGGGTTGAATTGGGTTTGGAAGGGTTGGATTGGGTTTGGAAGGGTTGAATTGGGTTTGGAAGGGTTGAATTGGGTTTGGAAGGGTTGAATTGGGTTTGGAAGGGTTGAATTGGGTTTGGAAGGGTTGGATTGGGTTTGGAAGGGTTGGATTGGGTTTGGAAGGGTTGGATTGGGTTTGGAAGGGTTGGTTTTGGTTGGGAAATGTTGGGTGGGATAGGGTCATGAAATACATCACTTCCATTTTCATAACAAACATATGCATTATTCAAAAGTAAAACAAGAAGTACTGTACCTAATTTCCTCATTGTTACATCACATGTTCACCGTCTTTCCCTATTACTAATGTTACATACAGTTGTCATTACTTGGCTGTAATTATGTTATCACATTACTGCAATTTTATATCTTTATTTAAGCCTCAGTGCAAATATTGTCAAAATAGTCACCCTGACTTTGCAAAAAAAAACAAAAAAAAGTAATAGTAATAAGAGAATTTGTAGGAGCAGTAATGAGGATTCGAACCTATGCACTGGGTGTCCCCTGCCCCCCCACACACACACTAACTACATCATTTTAATGTGATTTCTCTCTGAATAATAATAATACAGTAATAAACTTTTTTTTTTTTTTTAAATGTAGGTCTGTATTCAAAAGACTGGGATATACACCAAAATGATACTGTACTGTATATCTAACCTTATTTTGACATTGACAGTGGTCAAAGTTCCTTCTGGCATTCATCAAAATATGTTTTATAAGAGTTAGTAGTACCAAAACAAGTGATTTTGTTTTGTCTATTTTCATTTAAATATATTCAAAAGTAAGAAATTTGTATGGAAAAGTAGAGTAACAAAATAAATATAAACATTGAAGATCTCTGTGTTAGTGCAGGTAAGCATTATGTTCATTAAATGATGATGGAGGACCTGGAGCTAAAGTCACTCTGACTCTCCAAATGATTTTGTTGACTCATGGCTGCTTTGAGATACTGTTGAACTATAATAGCATTTTAAGGGTTAAGATTAGCTGTTCATCTTGTATCTTACAAATCCCTGCAAATTCTTAATGACTATTTCAACTTCTTTGTTAGGTTTAAGACTAGTCCAAAACAGTATGTGGTTTTATTAGGATGTACTACTTAGTTACATATTGTTCTTTTATATATAAAAAAAGGAATATCCCAAAAGCATGTCATAATACAATAAAAGATCACTGGTCTGATGGACCAAGTAACATTGCTTGGGCATGAAACCTAGATATTTTATCAAAGCAATTGATAGAAAGTACAGTGGTACCTCCATTTACAAATTAAATCTGTCCCCAGAGATGGGTCGTAACTTGAAAATTCGTAACTCGAAACAAATTTTCCATAAGAAATAATGTAAATTGAATTAATCTGTTCCACACTCCACAAAATATTAATTTTAAAATACATCTCATACATAATACACACACATTTTGTACTTTAGTATGTACAAGTTATAACTTACTTTTATTGGTGACTCTTGTTGGCGTATGGAAGACAGCGGGGAGGAGGAGAGGTGCTAGTGTTTGGAAGGGGAGTCCCTTTCTATTATAACATTAGGCAGTGATGACTACTCAGGGGTACTCTCTCTCTCTCGTTTTGCAGGCATACCACTAGGACCTGGTTGTGGCTCACTGCTTGTTTGTCTCACTAAGAACCTTTCCACAGAGACTTGTTTTCCCTACATTTTAACACCTGTCTGTAGTGTTAAAATAGACATCACATTGTCATTAATAAGGTCAATGCAACAGCCTGCTACAGCTTTATCTGGGTGAGTCTTTTCAGCAAAACTTTGTAGTTCTTCCCATAATTCACACATTTTTAATAAGAAGGGGACATCCTCCACTGCCTCTACTCACAACTATTTTCTTAGGTTGAACCTTACCACTGACTTTCTTGGGACCCATGGCGTGATATATAATAATTAGTTTTATGTTCAAAAGTCTTTTAAGTTCAGAAAAACAATGAAATTCTTTACAAAAAATTCAAGTGTGATCGTTACGAAGTGGGAGGCATTGGTAAACTGAAGCAGTTTACTTCACTACTAAACTTCATTTTTGCCACTAGGAACCACGCGCTCGGTTGACCCATATGTGTATCAACAGAGTCGCAAGTCGAAGCAAAGGTCGTTACCCGATTCAAATTTTCTGACAAAATTGGGGCCGTAACCCGAAAAATTCGTAAGTAGGAGCATTCGTAAGTCGAGATTCCACTGTATATGGTTCTTAAGGCTGACACATGGAAAGGGATCAACACTTGAAAAGTGCATTATGGGTAATAAACTTTTTCCTGACCGATATTGAAACTGGCACTATTTCAGGTCATCAGACAGCTCAATCAAGTGTCTTCAAATCAAGTGTAAATGTTACTGATTCATGCCAAACAGTGCTACTTTACATATTATTATCAGAACATAACAGATATTGGCTTTTGAGGAATGAGTCACCTATCATGGGTGTTCAGTTTTTAATCTCCGGATGCATGGTAAGAAGAAAAAAATTAAGTTGCTGAACATTTTGAAATTACCAAATGTCGCCAAACTATAAAGAGGACTAACACACCCTAAGAGGAGTGTGAGGCCGAACACACAGAACTAGGAGGCCTGGTTGAGGACCAGGCCGTGGGGATATTGGACCCCGAAATCATCGCAAGGTAATCGCAAGGTAACCCTGCTACCACATCAGAGGTTTACGGTTGTTCAACATCCTCCCAGCGAGTACAAGAAATATTGCCGGAACAACCGTGGACATCTTCAAGAGAAAACTAGATAGTTTTCTCAAGAAGTGCCGGACCAACTGGGCAGTGGTGGGTATGTGGGACCTGTGGGCCACTCCAAGCAACAGCCTGTTGGACCAAGCTCTCACAAGTCTTCAAAGCCTGGCCATGGGCCGGGCTTGAGGAGTAGAAGAACTCCAAGAACCCCATCAAGCATGTCCACTAGTATGAAATCTTAATGGTCAGTGCTTCCCAAGGAATAAGCCACCAAACACTGGGATACCTAGTTTCTGTCTGATACCCTTAGATGCTAGTCTGCAGACACTCATAGATTCAAGCATCTGTAAACCATGTCTGTTATTATAAGTGTGTTGCACTTTCAAACCTGCTCTCTCTCTACTCCTGCATCCTTTTCCAGAATTTCACCTCCCCATACCTTCACCTTCCCCATCCTTTCCAAACCCTTTGGACATCAAAGCGAAGTGTTACCCAATACTGTATTATAAGAACATCAAAATTAGGGAAACTACAGATTACCCATTGGGCCATGTGAGGCAGCTCCTGTTTATGCCTACCCAACTCACTTATTTATACAATACCAGTACAGTACAATACTGTATATCTAATAAATTGTCATCCACACTTCCATGGAAATAAACTTTCCTTCTTAAGACTACTCAATAGCTCAGTCAATAGAGCTTTGGCCTCACACACGTGAGGTCCATGGTTCAAGTCTTCTAGAGCCTGTATATCTAATCTCCGCTAAAAGAGAGCCCACCATAAGATCTATTTACTACATATCTACAACCAAATCCTCAAATCAGTATTTACCAAAGACCTTGCTGAATCCAAGCTTATCTGATTTGAAATTACTTAAGTGTAGAAACAGGATGAGAGCTATGCTTGTGGTGTCCCATCTTCCCAGCCTGTCACCGTCTTCCCAGCCTGTCACCGTCTTCCCAGCCTGTCACCGTCTTCCCAGCCTGTCACCGTCTTCCCAGCCTGTCACTGTCTTCCCAGCCTGTCACCGTCTTCCCAGCCTGTCACCGTCTTCCCAGCCTGTCACCGTCTTCCCAGCCCAACCAACATCCAGGGTATAAAAACACGCAAATCCAACAAAGTTCATTTTATAGATGGTCTCCTTCATGAGGCAAATGCAGTGTTTGCAGCCCTAACGGAAACTCACACAAAGGACTACCTTGATGGTGAAATATGGATCCCAGAATACAATCTCTTCAGATGTGATAGGAAACACCGGCTTCAGGGTGGGGTCAGCCTCTACATCAAAGACACACTCATCTGTACTGAGCTGCTAAACACCTCAAATGATATGGTGGAAGTGCTGATAGTCAAAATAGAGATCCTAAATGTAGTTGTTGTCCTTGTATATAAGTCACCGGAGGCAAACCCTCAGCAGTTTAAAGACCAACTAATGAAAATAGAGCACTGCTTGGAAAACCTCACAAATCCAGCTCCGAACATCATCCTGCTTGGGGACTTCAACCTACGGCACCTGAAATGGAAGCACCTGGCTAATACAGTAATATCAGAAAGAATACCAGGAAGTAGCCTAAATGAGCAGGCACATGCAAATGACCTGCTACGGATGTGCGATAGGTTTGCCTTAAACCAGCAAATAGTAGAACCAACTAGGAAGGAGAACACGCTGGACCTCATTTTCACTAATAATGATGAGTTGATCGGGAACATAATGATTACAAATACCTGTTACTCAGATCACAACTTAATTGAAGTTCTGACAACCATGGGGAATGGACCTTCAAAACCAGTCCAGATTCCCGGTGGAGGAGATTTCAGCAAATTCAACTTCAATAATAAACGGATAAACTGGGAGCAAATAAACCAGGACTTCACAGAAATAAACTGGGAAGAACAGCTAGGAAATGCAAACCTGAACCAGTGCCTGGAAAAAATAAGCTCAGTAGCACTAGAAATATGTTCAAATCGCATACCCCTAAGAAAAAAGAGAAAGAGATGCAGATTGGAACGGGAACGTCGTTCCCTATATAGGCGAAGAAAACGAATCGCGGAACAACTTGAGAGTCGCACCCTATCTCAAGAACGGCGAAGAAGGTTAGGTAGAGAAATAGAAACAATTGAACTCAAGCTACAAGAATCATACAAAACCCAGGAGAGGCAAAGAGAGCAAAAGGCCATCAGTGAAATAGAGAGAAATCCGAAATATTTTTTCTCCTATGCAAAATCAAGATCAAAAACCACATCTAGTATCGGGCCCCTGCGAAAGGGAGATGGAACTTTCACAGATGACAACAAAGAAATGAGCGAGTTACTGAGGAAGCAGTACGACTCTGTTTTCAGTGAGCCATTAAATGCACTAAAGATTGATAACCCAAATGAATTTTTCATGGATATGATACCAACATCAAATCACATATCAGACGTCGCCCTATCCCCACTAGATTTTGAAGAAGCCATAAACAGTATGCCTATGCACTCTGCACCAGGCCCGGATTCTTGGAACTCCATATTCATCAAGAACTGTAAAAAACCACTATCGCAGGCCCTTCACATTCTGTGGAGACAAAGCCTAGATACTGGCGTTATCCCTGACATACTAAAAACAGCAGAGATAGCACCACTCCATAAAGGAGGAAATAAGGCAAAGGCAAAAAATTACAGACCGATAGCACTAACATCGCACATCATAAAAATTTTTGAGAGAGTGCTAAGAAGTAAGATCACAAAATACATGGAATCACAGCATCTCCATAACCCCGGACAACATGGTTTCAGAACAGGGCGCTCTTGCCTGTCGCAGTTGCTGGACCACTATGATATGGCATTAGATGCTATGGAAGACAAACAAAACGCTGATGTAATTTACACAGATTTCGCAAAAGCTTTTGATAAATGTGACCATGGTGTTATTGCACATAAAATGCGTTCAAAAGGAATTACCGGGAAAATAGGCAGATGGATCTACAATTTCCTGACTGACAGAACCCAATGTGTAATAGTCAACAAAATAAAATCCAGCCCATCAACCGTGAAGAGCTCAGTCCCCCAGGGTACTGTGCTTGCTCCAGTACTTTTTCTCATCCTCATATCGGACATAGACCAGAACACAACCTATAGCACTGTATCATCCTTTGCAGATGACACTAGGATTTTCATGAGAGTTGGCAACATAGAGGACACGGCAAACCTCCAATCAGATGTTGATCAGGTCTTTCTATGGGCTACAGAAAATAATATGGTATTCAACGAGGATAAGTTTCAGCTCATGCGCTACGGAAAAATTGAAAATATAAAAACAGAAACCACGTACAAAATGCAGGCAAATCATAACATAGAACGAAAAGGCAATGTAAAGGACCTGGGTGTACTCATGTCGGAAGACCTTACCTTTAAAGAACACAATAAAGTAGCTGTCACAACTGCAAGAAAAATGACAGGTTGGATAACAAGAACTTTTCACACTAGAGATGCTATACCGATGATGATATTTTTCAAAACGCTTGTGCTATCTAGAGTGGAGTACTGCTGCACAATGACAGCCCCTTTCAAAGCTGGAGAAATTGCTGACCTAGAGAGCGTGCAGAGATCCTTTACTGCTAGAATCCACTCAGTAAAACATCTAAATTACTGGGACCGACTAAAGAGCCTAAATCTGTACTCCCTTGAGCGCAGGCGGGAGAGATACATAATAATTTACACGTGGAAAATAATTGAGGGGCTGGTCCCAAACCTGCACACAAAAATAACACCACATGAGACCAGAAGACATGGCAGGATGTGCAGAATACCCCCGTTGAAAAGCAGAGGTGCAACAGGTACTCTGAGAGAGAACTCTATCAACATCAGAGGCCCGAGACTGTTCAACACGCTTCCACTACACATAAGGGGCATAACTGGCAAACCCCTCACAGTGTTCAAGAGAGAACTGGATAAGCACCTCCAAAGGATACCTGATCAACCAGGCTGTGACTCATACGTCAGGCTGCGAGCAGCCGCGTCTAACAGCCTGGTTGATCAGTCCAGCAACCAGGAGGCCTGGTCGACGACCGGGCCGCGGGGACACTAAGCCCCGGAAGCACCTCAAGGTAGCCTCAAGGTAGGTAGCCTGTCACCGTCTTCCCAGCATGTCACCGTCTTCCCAGCCTGTCACCGTCTTCCCAGCCTGTCACCGTCTTCCCAGCCTGTCACCGTCTTCCCAGCCTGTCACCGTCTTCCCAGCCTGTCACCGTCTTCCCAGCCTGTCACCGTCTTCCCAGCCTGTCACCGTCTTCCCAGCCTGTCACCGTCTTCCCAGCCTGTCACCGTCTTCCCAGCCTGTCACCGTCTTCCCAGCCTGTCACCGTCTTCCCAGCCTGTCACCGTCTTCCCAGCCTGTCACCGTCTTCCCAGCCTGTCACCGTCTTCCCAGCCTGTCACCGTCTTCCCAGCCTGTCACCGTCTTCCCAGCCTGTCACCGTCTTCCCAGCCTGTCACCGTCTTCCCAGCCTGTCACCGTCTTCCCAGCCTGTCACCGTCTTCCCAGCCTGTCACCGTCTTCCCAGCCTGTCACCGTCTTCCCAGCCTGTCACCGTCTTCCCAGCCTGTCACCGTCTTCCCAGCCTGTCACCGTCTTCCCAGCCTGTCACCGTCTTCCCAGCCTGTCACCGTCTTCCCAGCCTGTCACCGTCTTCCCAGCCTGTCACCGTCTTCCCAGCCTGTCACCGTCTTCCCAGCCTGTCACCGTCTTCCCAGCCTGTCACCGTCTTCCCAGCCTGTCACCGTCTTCCCAGCCTGTCACCGTCTTCCCAGCCTGTCACCGTCTTCCCAGCCTGTCACCGTCTTCCCAGCCTGTCACCGTCTTCCCAGCCTGTCACCGTCTTCCCAGCCTGTCACCGTCTTCCCAGCCTGTCACCGTCTTCCCAGCCTGTCACCGTCTTCCCAGCCTGTCACCGTCTTCCCAGCCTGTCACCGTCTTCCCAGCCTGTCACCGTCTTCCCAGCCTGTCACCGTCTTCCCAGCCTGTCACCGTCTTCCCAGCCTGTCACCGTCTTCCCAGCCTGTCACCGTCTTCCCAGCCTGTCACCGTCTTCCCAGCCTGTCACCGTCTTCCCAGCCTGTCACCGTCTTCCCAGCCTGTCACCGTCTTCCCAGCCTGTCACCGTCTTCCCAGCCTGTCACCGTCTTCCCAGCCTGTCACCGTCTTCCCAGCCTGTCACCGTCTTCCCAGCCTGTCACCGTCTTCCCAGCCTGTCACCGTCTTCCCAGCCTGTCACCGTCTTCCCAGCCTGTCACCGTCTTCCCAGCCTGTCACCGTCTTCCCAGCCTGTCACCGTCTTCCCAGCCTGTCACCGTCTTCCCAGCCTGTCACCGTCTTCCCAGCCTGTCACCGTCTTCCCAGCCTGTCACCGTCTTCCCAGCCTGTCACCGTCTTCCCAGCCTGTCACCGTCTTCCCAGCCTGTCACCGTCTTCCCAGCCTGTCACCGTCTTCCCAGCCTGTCACCGTCTTCCCAGCCTGTCACCGTCTTTCCAGCCTGTCACCGTCTTTCCAGCCTGTCACCGTCTTCCCAGCCTGTCACCGTCCTCCCAGCATGTCACTGTCTTCTTGTGTCCTGTGACCTTTGTTTCATGTTTTGTTTTGTGTGGACATATTAAGCACCCTATTAATGCCCCCTCCCCCTTGTTATATCCTTTGCGCAACCCATCCTCCGAATTGACAGTACATTTTAATACTAAGTGTAATAAGTACATTTCCTGACTGTCATACATAGTACATAATTGCACTTATGGGGCTGTTACATTTACCTCCCCATTTAATTCTCCTCGTTTTCTGTTAAGACACTCAGAATTTTAGGATGAAGTTTTAAAGTTCTGTTTGCTATACACAAGTTTTAAATACACTGTATAAGAAATTTCTTTCTCAGTTTTATTAAACAATAAAGATTTTATACAAAATTTGAAAATATCCTGAGTTACTTTGCAATTTATTTAAATATTTTAGTTTTGTTTTATTTGTTTTATAAAACTGTAATATCAATATAGCTATAGGTTAAGTAGTAATTGTAATTATTACTGTAATTGTAAGCAATAAAATGCTTATCTTCAAAAACTAAGACGTTAGGTTAGGTGGTGGTTTTCTATTCAGCTTTTCAGGTAAACTCAAATATTCACAATATATTTGACTATGATTTAATACTAAGTGTAAATAAGTACAATTCCTGTCATACATAATTGCACTTATGGGGCTGTTACATTTACCTCCCCATTTTTGGAGGAAGGGCTGCCTTTGCGACGGGTTGTGATATTGCAGCTATACTGAACCAAGGTGGTATGCTTTCCATCACACAAATAAACAAAAATGCTGCTATTGGCCCTTGCAGTGTTTAAGTCGCAGGTGGAAACGAATGAAATTCATCAAATAAATAATTAAAACAATTTACTGAAATATTAATGAAGAAAAATGGCACCTGAGAACATTTGGCTGTTATTATAGAACAAATAAAATAAGTAAATGAAAGTTTAAATCTAATACAAGAGTATACTGGTGTGCTGAAGACATCTACCATACCACCACAGCATCCAGCAAACGATGTAGGCTGAGGGCAGATGGCATTGCAGGAGTTTAAGGTGATCCAAGAGCACTAAGAGAGACTGACTCTCTAGGGAGGCGGTGCCCTTTATATAGTCTGGCGGTGATGACTCACATCCGGTGTCAACGCAAGGTGGTAACAAGCGCTATTAGCAAACTGCTAGTTTGTGGCTGGCGGCGCCTTTGTGTTGAGGCGGCCCACTGCTAGCTGACGGCGGTTAGCTGCTTGTTTGTGAAGACAAACTACACGTTAGCGGAGGTGCTCGGTTTGCCGCCGAGTCTTACCAGGCCGTGCCAGGCCTTGGGGGGTACAGAGAGGTGGAGAGATAGCAGGACCGATGACTCATCTGGGCTGATGTAGAGGTGAACTTCAGTGCAGAGGCATTGAGGGTTAGTGGAAAAGGTAGTTCCACTGCTATGCAGGAGATTCATGTAACACCTTTCATACATTTGTACAGTATAAGTTTTGCATTTCAGTTGTCTTATCTGCCGTTTTAGGGAATGTAAATTACACTATTAACTTTCTGAACATCTAGAATCATATATTAGGCTTCTAATTCCTGGGATTAACTTTACTCTTTCTATGTACAGGTTTAATTGAATTAATATCCATTTTATAGTATGATTAAAACTGAACTACAAGCTGAAAATTGGGCCTAACAAGGACAAGATAAAATAAAAGAATATACAGTATAATATTAGATGTATTGAATATATAACATTAGATGTATAAGCAGTCCCCATGGCGAAGTGGTAACACACTCGCCTGGCATTTCGCGAGCACTTTGGCCTGGGTTCGTATCCTGGCCGGGGAGGATTTACTGGGCACCAATCCTTAACTATAGCCTCTGTTCACCCAGCAGTGAATGGGTACCTGGTTGTTAAACAATTTGGTAGGTCATATTCCGGGGAAAATTAGGATTAAGGACTTGCCCGAAATGCTATGCATGCTAGTGGCTATAGCATGCTAGTGGCTATAGCAACAGAACTCTTATACAGTACTGTATATGTCGTACCTAGTAGCCAGAACTCACTTCTCGGCCTACTATGCAAGGCCCGATTTCCCTAATAAGCCAAGTTTTCCTGAATTAATATATTTTCTCTAATTTGTTTCTTATGAAATGATAAAGCTACCCATTTCATTATGTATGAGGTCAATTTTTTTTTATTGGAGTTAAAATTAACGTAGATATATGACCGAACCTAACCAACCCTACCTAACCTAACCTAACCTATCTTTATAGGTTAGGTTAGGTTAGGTAGCCGAAAAAGCTAGGTTAGGTTAGGTCAGGTAGGTTAGGTAGTCGAAAACAATTAATTCATGAAAACTTGGCTTATTAGGCAAATCGGGCCTTGCATAGTAGGCTGAGAAGTGCGTTCTGGCTACTAGGTACGACATATATATAAATAAAATAAAATATTAAAAATTCTTATAGATATGAATCCCCAGATCCTGCTTACCTTAATTTGAATATTTATACATAATTTTTTTGGCTTAAGTTCTCTAATCATAAGTCCTAGATTTTTGCATTTTAATTTGAGAATTTCAACATTGTTAAGCATAGGGTGAAAGTGCTTAAGCACCATGCTGCGCCAAGTTTATTGTGAAATTCCCCGTGCGCATGAAATAAAGTTTTCCCCAAAATTTCTTTTTTCTTCATAAAATGATAAATTCCCTTCCCTGAACATGACTATGTAAAACTTAATACCAAATTCCACTTACTTTGACTGGGTACGTGGACAAGGTGCTCTGTGACGTCATCAGGGCCTGGTCGCCCGTGCATGAATCGCCTAGACACGGTCACTTTTTTTGTTCTATGTACAGGCATACCTCAGAATAAGAGTTTAATCCGTTCCTGGAGACGCCTCGCCTTCCGAAAACTCGCATTCCGAAGTTAATTTCCCCATAAGAAATAAAGGGAAATGAATTAATCCGTTCCTGACTACCCCAAAAACCCCACATCAAACTAAATTTTTATACCTAATTTACCTAATTCATCTAAATAAACCTACAAAACTGTGTTCCAGTTATTACTTACCTTGCTCTCGAGTGCTGTAGGCGTATGGAAGATGGTGAGGAGGGGGGAGGAGGAGAGGAGTTACTGTTTGGAAGGGGAGTCCCCTTCCATAATCACATCACATAACCCCATGCCTTGTAACACTATGGATACCACTTCTCTTTCTAAATTTTTCAAACCAGCCCCTGCTTGCCTTAAACTCTTTCTTATCTGCATCACTCGTTGCAGGGGTATTCTTTAGAAGGTCTTCGTGCAACACCCTGGCTTTCTCACAAATAATGGCCTCCGAAACACTATCACCCCTCAACTCCTTGTCGTGTATCCAAATTAATAACAACTTTTCCACTTCTTCAAGTATTTGTGGTCTTTGTGCCGTTAATGTTCTTACTCCTTTTGCCACTTAAGCACCCATAATCTTATTTTTCTTCTTAAGTATAGTGCATATTGTTGATGTGGCTTTGTTGTACTGCCTACAAAGTTCAACAACACGTGTACCGTTCTCATGCTTCCGAATGATCTCTTGTTTCTCCTCTATTGTCATCCTCACATGAGCTTTCTGGCCTTTATCCTTACCACTGGCTTTCTTGGGACCCATGGTGAGATATATAATAACAAATTGTATAGACAAATCACCAAAAATCCAACAAAACAATGAAAATCCGCGAGAAGAATTGATGTGGGGGTAGTCACTGAGCGCTAGACAGTGGTAAACTGAGGGGCGGAGGGGCGACGATCGCCGAACCACCACGCGCTAGGTCGGCCTGTACGCGTATCAACAAACTCGCGTCCCGAAGTAACCCTCGCCTTCTGAGACAAATTTTTGGAGTAAATACTGCTCGCCTTCCGAAAACCTCGCATACAGGGACAATCGCATTCCGAGGTACCACTGTATTTCCAATGCGGTTTTATTTTTTATTTTTGTTATCGCATATAATGCATATTTGTGTCCTTTACAATATGTATACAGTAGAACATTCATAATGTACCATGGAACTGTGATATATGTGTCAGTAATGTGTCCACAATGAATGTTTATTGTCGCAATATTACTTGTTAAAAATTCACTAAAGTTACAATATGTACAGTTTCACACACTATTTACACAGTAACACATCGTATTATACAGTACTTCGGAAGTGAGTAATAATCAACGAAGTAGTCCATGGTGTACAGCGTGACTTCGCTCTCGTTGCACCAGGTACAGATAAATTTTCGCTTCCTGTTTCTTCATTCTGTGTGCTTGCAAATAACGCACTCACGTACACCCTTGGCTTTAGTACTTGTAGGTTGTATGTAGCCAAGCTTGTAAAACATAAGGTAGCATTGAAAAGATTATAGGAAAAGATCAATTTGTAAGGTAGTCTTGAAAAGATCGCTTTGTATGGTCCCACACAGGAAGAGATTCAGCTTGCCTCAAAGAGTGTCCGTCAGTCAGGAAGAGATTCAGGTATTCTTGAAAATATCTATGGAAAACACCACCATGGAAGCTGCTAACACTGTTCATCTATGCTACTTATATCAGATACATTATCACTGAACACAGAAAACGATTCATCTATGTATCATCTAAATAAATTGGAGATAGCATAGGATTGCAAGGATGACGCTCAGAGCTACAACTGGATACGCTCGCTGTATCGTCCTCATAGGTGCTGTCTCACTTGCATCCGACCTTTGTGTTAGGTCCTTATTGCACCTAGCTTCACCACTATTATGACCCTCATGTTCTTCGAACAATAAGGTTTGAACTTCACTGACAGAGCGTTATCTTTCAACACTGCGTTGGACAGGTGTTTGGGAGCCAGAGGCGCGTGCGCCACCCATGGTTGCTCATTCAGTACTAACCCAGCCAGCAGTCCTAGGGAATTCTGGGAATTTTTTCCAAGATGGCTGCCTCTCACTGGAGGTCTTAAGAGTCCATTTCGTACAAAACCAACCTCGCACACATTTAGAATGCTTACGGGAAAATCAAAAAGAGCTTTCTTGGTTGGCGCAGTTTCCCGCCGACCGACAATACTTGGTTGACGCAGTTAAGTGGTTAAGAATGATATATATGATATTACTGATTGATTAAACAAACAATTATTTTAGTGAATAAAATTTATGCTATACATTGAAAGAGGAGATGCTTTATAAAATGACACTAGAATAAGTGCTGCACAGTACATCTAAAGCCCCGCAGATATATTAAAAAAACTGAAGAAGCCATATACTGTATCTTGAGATGATTTCGGGGCTTAGCGTCCCCGCAGCCCGGGCCTCGACCAGGCTTCCTTTTTGTTACACACCCTTAGGAAGCAGCCTGTAGCTGTCTAACTTCCAGGTACCTATTTACTGCTAGGTAACAGGGGTATCAGGATGAAAGAAACTGCCCATTTGTTTCTGCCTCCACCGGGGATCGAACCTGGAACCTCAGGACTATGAATCCGAAGCGCTGTCCATTCAGCTGTCAGGCCTACAGGCAATGAAGATACTGTACCTGTATTCATATGTATGTTTCAATTTATAAGAAACTTAAACCATATGTGTTATGGATAATTTAATTATTTCCTTTATTGTACAGCATTTTCAGATTATTAGGCAACACCTAGAATAACAACCCTGGTTTTCCGTATGTTCAACCCCGTCTGTCTGGAGACTAGTATCCGAGATTGCCGAAGACTGGCACTAGGCATCTCAATGTTTGGCAGATCTTTTATTAGGAGCCACTGAGAATTAAAGTCTGATATTATGGATGTTGTAGCATGGTTTATCTGTACTTTCTAGGGGGAGAGCCTTGTGGCTCCCTGGAGCAATTTCGTTGAGATAGCTCCCAACTACTCGAAGGCATCAGCCATGGAGCTCTATTCGGCTTACTGGGGACCAGCATTAAAGCCTGGCCCCCCTCACAGTGTGGATGGAAGTAGGTGACATTCTATCACCCCACCGGGAAAACCTCAAGAAAGTCAAGGAACCAATACAGACCACTGCTAGGTTCAAAAGACACCGGAGCCTCACACTCCACCAAATGAACTCCCCAACACTAAAACAATCGAATCTTTAATAACAAGCATGCACTCGTTTGCCGGCTCTCACTTCTGCTTCTCCATTTGGTCCTCTGCTGACATGTTATGTGTTTGGCCAGTTCGAATGCATTTCCATCAGCCTTTTCTTCTTCGTCTGGCTTGCGTTTTGTTTGCTCTGCTTGGCGGTCTGGCTTGTAGTTCGTGCTGGCCCTTTTGTGGGGCAGTGGTTGGGGGGAGGGGGGCTTGTTTGGTTTGCCCACTCTTGGTCCCACAATTCGTGGGGCTTTCAGGTCGTGTTTTGAGGCCTGCAGTAGAGTTTGATCGTCCCACCTCCATTGGGGGGTTTGGAGTTTTTGAGACACGCCCTCTCTCCCACCCTTTGCCGAGTCTTCTGGGGTGGTCGGAATGACTTCATCTCTTCGGTGGGTTCCCGTCTGCTTTGCTCCCAATACGAGATTGTTCAGACCTCTGGTCCATTCTAGACCTTCCTGTCTGGCCCGGTTGAAACTGTGCCCTCCTATTAGATGACTACATTTTCACAGGTTTGGCTCGTTCTCAAGCCGGGTGCTTGGGTGCTTTTCCTGGACTTTCAGGATGTGTACTGGCACATCCCAGTTCATTTGAGGTTTGGGGATTGGTTAGGTTTCGTTGTGGGGCGACATGTTACCGCTTTTGGGTTTTCTCATTCTGGCTGAATCTGGCACATTACGTTTTTACACGCTTGCCTGTTTTGACCTACCTTGACGACTGGCTGGTTTGGGCTCTCGGCCGGTTTGCTTGTCTACTAGCCAGGGACCTGGTTCTTTCCCAGCTCGCTGGATTCAGGTTTCTGGTGAACCTGTGGAAGTCGTAGTTCGTTCCATCCTCGGTTCAGACCTGGTTGTGCCTGACTTGGGAGTCTTGGTTGGTGTCGCTCTCCCTGCCTCCTGCAGCCTTGCTCCGGCTGCTGTCCTGCTGTGTTAATGCGAGGGGAACCTGGGTGCCTTGGCGATTGCTAGCACTACTGTGCTGGAGTTTGACCTTTGTTCTTCTGGTTTAACAGTTGGGCTGGGTTTCACTCAGAGGCTGTTCTGGTTCTTTTGGGGCAGCTCTTTTTCGTCACTCTTCCGATCGCTGGGAGTTCCTCCAGTGTCCCTTCGCTGGTTGTTGCGTCACCAGCTTCCTCTTCTGGTTTGGGGTTCAGCACCATGGCACCTTCCTTGCTCTAAGTCCTTTTGGGCGCCTTGGCCCTCGGTTGGGGCTTGGGGTCAGCGCTCTCCAGTCCAGTCAATGTCGTTGGGACCCCCTCTTCGTCAGGCACATGGCACGGTGTGGGACTTTGGGTCTGTGTGGCAGGCACTGTGGAGAGTTCGGATCATCCAGACTTGGTGAGCCAGCTTCTTTCTGACTGTTCCCCCTTAGTTCATTGTCTGAACCGGGGAGGAGGAGGGCCTTTTCGATCTGTGGCTCTTTGGGGCTGGTCGCTTCGAGTGGCTCTTCTGTGGAGTTCTCGGGATTGAATCTCCGCTTCATTCGCGTCCAATGTTCTGGCTGGTGGTCTGTCCTACTTCCTTCTTTGGACTGGACAGTTGATGTCATTTTCCTTCATCTGGCCTTGCCAGATGTATGCCCTCTTGGATGTCGCCCTCTTCGCATCTGCGTGAGTTTCGATATCTGACACTTCTGCAGTGCTGTTCCCCAACTACGAGGCCTCACAGTGGATGCCTTTCAGCTGGACTGGTTGCAGTGGGGATGCATTTACTTGTACCTCTTTACCCTGGTCTGACTGTTACTTCAAAAGCTGGCATGGCTGGAGGTGACAGGAAAGGGGCGGGTGATTATTCTGTCTCCTTGGTGGCTGGCCCAGCCTTGGTTTCAGGTGCTGCCTGCTCGGTATCCAAACCCAGGCGTCTTTCTGTGGTTCCACCTCTTTCAGAATGTCGGGGGAGTACCGTATTTTGCTGGTTCAATCTTCTCTCTGCTTTCTGCATCTGATCTTTTTCATGCGGGTTTATCACCATTTATATGTTGAACAGGTGGCTGGTTTGAAGGTGTCCCACCTACGGTCTTCTCAGTGACAGTATGAGGGTTCTTGGCGTTTTTTTTTTTTTTTCTCCATTTTCTCTCCCTACATCTTTATTCTTCCATCTCTAAGTTGTTTTGTCCTTTCTTTCCTGGCTGTTCCTCGATCAGTATCCTTTGCCAAATACTGTCGCTTTCTATCATGCAGCATGGGCAGAGCCATATCAGCTTGTGTTTGGGTTTACCATTTTTTTGGCCCCGCTTTGCCTGCTTCTTGCACTTTGTTTCATCTCCGACCAGCTCATGTGCTGCCAGAGCCTGCCTGATCTTTGGTCTGGGTTCTGTCTCTCTTTCTTCCTCTCGTTTTATGATGGCCCCTTCGGCCCAGAATTGTTTTTGGAGGGTGTTGTTTTTGCTTGCCTTGGCCTCTAGTTTTCAGATGGGTGAGCTTTATGTTCTCCTTTGGCGCCAAGTATTTTTCTTGGTCCTTGTAGTCGTTTTGTTGGGTTGTCGCCTTCTTTTCTGGCAAAGAATGAGTCAGCAGGCATCTGGAGTGGTTCTTTAGTTGTAGGAGCTTTGTTGGTTTGGCCAGGGGTGCATCACACGCTTTGTCCTGTGCATGCGCATCATGCTTTGTGGCAACGGCTTTCAGGCCACTGGTACTGTTTCGGTAGACCCGTTGTGGGTTGATATGGTTTTCCTGTTCCAGGGCTCGGTTTTCTCAGGTTGTCCGCAGTGTTCTTACAGCTAGCCAGCCTGCAGTCTACCCTTGTGTCCATGATGTCCGTATGTATGCCTCTGGTTAGTTTGGTGCTATGTCTTAAGTCAGTTTCGGACGTGGGGGTTTTGGAGGGCGACCAAGGTCTTGGCTGCCGGGTATCTGGTTAATGTCCAAGGTCTTCTGCGGGCTTGTGTTGAATTAGGACGTGCATCGTGGAGGTCAGTCTATCCTTCAACTTAACACTTTCGCGCTATCTGAACGCGCCGGCGCGTCCGGTTTCGTCTAACGTAAACGCATAGTGGACATAAAGTTATGTCAACTTTTAAAATATTTGTATAAAATTCAATTTTTATCCGATTTACTTTGGGTTTGTTTTAAACTGCGCGCTATGAGGCTCTCTTTCTCACCACTAGGCTGCATGGTACAATAAGTTCATGAAAGGTGTGGATAACTTCGATCAAATGGTATTTTGTCCCAAACGGGTTGCAGGGCGAGTCGAGTCGAGGTCGAGGGAGGGGGTAGACGTACCGTGCGCGCTCCGTTAAAATCGTGACATTAACAGGGATTCGTAGGACTACTGCCGTGGATTACTGATTACAGACATAACAAAGTGCATAGTGACCGCTGGAAAATTGAAAATAGTCATTAACAATAGAACTTTGTGTTAAATAGAGAATAAACGGGAGACCACGTGTGAGCCAGTGAACGAGGCTTTGTGTACATGCGTGTATTAGGATAAAAAAAAAACGAAACAAAAAAAATAGTGAACGGTGATTCGTGGAACAGTGATGTGGAACGGGTATCACAACAACATATAAGTTGGAAGTGAATATTATAAATATAGAACACTAGAAATATAGAATAGTGGCAAGAGGCGGCATCAGTGGTTATAAATCGGGTAACTGGAAACTGGTGACATCAACCTGGGCCACAAGAGGTCACCTGTACTGACCGGGGGACCAGCCTCGCTACCTACGCTAAGTACCTGCCATAAAGTTTGAACAAAATAACACACATAATATTACAAATATACGATATACATATAATATTATAATATTAAACATATAAATATATATACATATATATTGTTACAAATATACAATATACATATAATATTATAAATATATAGATATATACAACAAAACAAGGCAATATGGGAGTAAATAAACAAATTTGTGGCCACTGTAACAACTTCTTAAAGACGAAGGTAACGGGAATTGAATGTTATATCTGTAAGACTAGATTCCATTCGGCTTGTACAGGAGTGAGTAACACTACGGCACTGAGAGATGGCCACTTGCTCTGGGTGTGTAAAAATGACCTGCCAGCTTGGAATATCCTAAAAAACCTTCTAGATAACATGACGCATGAACGGAAAACATCATTCATTGGAAGCCTACCAGCCATCCAGAAGGAGTGGGAAAGGAACAACAATTCTAATATACAAGGGGCGGAGGCTATAGTCAGGGATGAAACTGAGGCTGAAACTCAGGAAGTTGCAAACTCTGACTCAGTAGGCCTGGATGTAGATGACATTAAACTAGAAAGTGTACCTGACAGCTCGATCGGTACAGACACCACGACGGTTCTCGATAGAGCAATTCAGAACAGAAGGACAGACTTATGCAAATTTTATGCAAAGGGCATATGCAGACATAGATATGCTGGTAATAAGAAAGGATTAGAATGCAGTTACCAACATCCCAAAAAATGTTTAAATATGCTTAGGAAAGGCGAGTGTCGATTTGGATCAATATGTAGGTTTTTCCATCCTGACATGTGCCAAACCTCACTGGAGGACAGAAAATGCTATGACCTTAGCTGCCCACACTTTCACGTGAAAGGCACGGAACGCTACATAAAGAGTGGCAAGCAGGATAATGAATTTGGAGGAAACTCTATAAATTTTTTATACCAGACTGGCAGAGAATTCAAAAGGAGCAGCATGGAGAGTGTATGGAACTGGATGCCAGATCCACTGGCATTCCAGAATTACAGATACAATTACCCACCGAAAGGGAACTACAACTACGACAGAAAACTGCCCTACAACAATCAGTACTGGTCAGAACAAACTCATTATGTCCACGATTAATGGACGTGCCGAAAAAGTCTCCCATTCAAACTATCACTAATAGAGTAACCTCATTCATCTTTGCCAACATACAAGGACTGAAAACAAGAACAAACAACAAAGTACAGTTCATAAATGGCCTCCTCACGGAGTCAAATGCAGTATTTGGAGCTTTCACAGAAACCCATGCAGGGGAATTGTTGGACAGTGAGATCTGGATTCCAGGATATAACCTATACAGGTGTGATAGGAAAATTAGGTCACATGGAGGAGTGGGTCTGTATATTAGGGAAGACCTTGTATGCTCGGAGCTCCTAAACGTTACAAATGAGGTGGTAGAGGTACTGGGATTAAAAATAGAGAAAATAAATTTAGTGATTATACTAATATACAAACCGCCAGATGCAACGGCTGAGGAATTCACAGAACAGATAAGCAAAATAGAGAATAGCCTTGATAATTTGGAGAACCCGATACCTGATATTATTTTCCTAGGTGACTTCAACTTGCCTAGTCTCAGGTGGAAAATAGCAAACAATAATATTATACCAGGAAATCTATCAGGACCTAACCAACCACAGATTAGAGAACTATTTAGATTCTGTGACAAATTTTCACTCAATCAGCAGATATCGGAGCTAACGAGAAATGAAAATATTCTAGATCTGGTCTTTACGAACAATGAAGACATTATCAGAGACATTACGATATCAGATACCACATACTCAGATCACAAACTCATTGAAGTGCAAACGACCATCAATACTCAGAATAGACCTAAAACGTTGATAAAGCGAGAGGGGCTATTCAGTAAATTCAATTTTAATAATAAAAGGATAGACTGGGAGATAATAAACAGGGAACTTACAAACATTCCATGGGGAACTGTTCTAAATAATACAAGTCCTACAGAAGGAATAGAAAAACTTACTTCAGAAGCGTATCAAGTCTGTCTGAAACATGTTCCTTTGAGGAAAGCCAGAAAGAGATCTAACGTAGAAAGAGAACGCAGACGACACTATAAACGCAGGAAAAAAATAACGGAACTGCTTATGCAGACACGAATTTCCCGTCAAAGAAGGAATAATTTAAATAGGGAGATTGAAGAAATCGAGCGGAAATTGAAACACTCATATGAAACTGAAGAAAGGCAGTTAGAACAGAAAGCAATTCAGGAAATAAAGAAAAATCCAAAATATTTCTTCTCATATGCGAAATCAAAAGCAAAAACCACTGCCAGTATTGGACCTATTCGTACAAGTGAAGGTTCATACACAAAGGATGACAAAGAAATTAGTGAAATCCTAAAAAAGCAGTATGAGGACATGTTTAGCACTCCAATAAACAACATGAAGGTGGAAGATCCAGACATTTTCTTTATGCGGGATATTCAAACCCCGGTAAATATAACTGATATAAACACGAGCGCACTAAATTTTGAAAAAGAAATTGAAAACATGCCCATGCACTCGGCCCCAGGTCCAGACTCATGGAATTCAATATTTATAAAGAAATGCAAAGTGCCGGTAGCACAGGCACTCAGTATAGTGTGGAGGAAGAGCTTGGACACGGGGGAGATACCAGATGCACTTAAAGTAGCAGACATAGCCCCTCTACACAAGGGAGGGAGCAAAGCATTGGCAAAAAATTATAGACCAGTTGCACTAACATCGCACATCATAAAAGTATTTGAGAGAGTGATTAGGAGTCAGGTCACCAATTTCATGGAGACCAATGACCTTCATAACCCAGGCCAACATGGATTTCGAGCGGGAAGATCGTGCCTCTCACAGCTACTTGAGCACTACGACAAAGTCACTGAGGCATTAGAAGAGAAACAGAATGCTGATGTGATATACACGGACTTTGCAAAGGCCTTCGATAAATGTGACCATGGCGTGATAGCACACAAAATGAAGTCAATGGGAATAACCGGTAAAGTAGGACGCTGGATACTCAGTTTTCTGTCAAACAGGACTCGGCGAGTAACTGTCAACCATATAAAATCTAGTCCAAGTGCAGTGAAAAGCTCTGTACCTCAGGGTACAGTCCTTGCACCACTGCTTTTCCTTATTCTCATATCAGATATAGACAAAAATACAAGTCACAGCTTCGTATCATCCTTTGCAGATGACACAAAAATCAGTATGAAAATTACCTCGGCTGAGGACATTGAAAAACTTCAAGCTGATATTAATAAAGTTTTTGACTGGGCATCAGAAAATAACATGATGTTTAACAGTGATAAATTCCAGGTACTCAGGTACGGTAAAAATGAGGACCTTAAACATAATACAGAGTACAAAACACAATCAAATGTACCCATAGTAGGAAAACAGCATGTAAAGGATTTGGGAATAATAATGTCGGACGACCTAACGTTTAAGGAGCATAACCAAGCAAATATTGCTACAGCCAGAAAAATGATAGGATGGATTACGAGAACTTTCAAATCCAGGGATCCCATCACAATGGTTGTACTCTTCAAGGCACTTGTGTTGTCCCGTCTTGAGTACTGCTCAGTACTCACTTCCCCCTTCAAAGCAGGAGAGATTGCTGAAATAGAGGGAATACAGAGAACATATACGGCACGCATAGACGCAATAAAGCACCTAAATTATTGGGATCGTCTCAAAGCCCTCCAAATGTACTCACTAGAAAGAAAACGAGAGAGATATCAAATAATATACACCTGGAAGATACTGGAGGGCCAAGTACCAAATCTACACAGTAAAATAACAACGTACTGGAGTGAACGACATGGAAGAAAATGTAGAATAGAACCAATGAAGAGCAGAGGTGCCATAGGCACAATCAGAGAACACTGTATAAACATCAGAGGTCCGCGGTTGTTCAACGTCCTCCCAGCAAGCATAAGAAATATTGCCGGAACAACCGTGGACATTTTCAAGAGGAAACTAGATTTATTCCTCCAAGGAGTGCCGGACCAACCGGGCTGTGGTGGGTATGTGGGCCTGCGGGCCGCTCCAAGCAACAGCCTGGTGGACCAAACTCTCACAAGTCGAGCCTGGCCTCGGGCCGGGCTTGGGGAGTAGAAGAACTCCCAGAACCCCATCAACCAGGTATCAACCAGGTGGGTGACTTTAGCCGTTTATACTGGTAATGCTTCCCCCATATCATGTATTATATGCATATGTCTGTTTAGGGAATTTTATTCCGATCAATATACAACCAAAAATAACTGTGTGCAACAAGTATAAACTTGACAAACATTACAAAAGTAAAAACATTTCGTGTGTGTTTGGCGCTCACTGATATGTTCCAGCGTTGTTTTATATTTGGCGCTATTCTAACTTACGCTTTGTTGATATTTTTTACCTATGGGCACATAGAACATTCTATTGCGAACACATTGACCCAAAAATGAATGACGTACATAGAGAATTAATGTCATGAGAGTGAAATAAGTATAAACTTTCAAAGCGCCGTGCGTCGTCCCGTCACCGATACCGGGTAACAATTTCACCACTTCCCACACTCTTGCGGGCGGGCCGCAATCATTGTTCTACGCTTATATTCATATCACCGTGTTGGGAATTTCATTGCGAGTCCATTGATACCAAAATTAACGCTGTAGAACAAGTGTGGAGGTGATTACAATCCCAAGAGTAAAAACATTTTGTTGCTGATGGGCGCTCACGGCGAGTCATCTTCGTAGTTATTTATTTGGTGCTGGTATCCCTATACGTTTCGTGACTTTTTTTACTGATGTTCTTCTAGAGAATTTTATTGCGAACACGTTGGTACCAAAATGAAATACGTAGCATGAGAACTAAGGTCAGAAGAGTAAAAAGAGTATACACATTTTTGTTTTTACGCTTAAGCGATAAAAACGCAGCACGCACATTCGGTTGGCTGAGTGACCTTTGCGGAGAGCGCGAAAGTGTTAAAATGTTTTTACCATGGTCTTTCAAGTATAATGATGCATTGGGCTGTCGATAATATTACAGTATTTGTATCACAGAACGTGTAGAGTATTGTACTCACAGTTATACAGTATTCATGTCACATGGTAATATGAGTTCAAATATTATATTCTTTAAACAATAAACATAGTTTTTGCTGTTATTGCACTGTATACGCACATCATATTTATATCTCTAAACATTTTTATTCATCATAATGAACCAGTAAGCAGTTCTGGTTGATGTGATGATGACATCAAAACACATCAGAGAGCTACATGATATGAGCAGACGATGCCACCAAATGTCACCTGATAAAAGAAAATGCTCCCAATAAACTTTGCACATTGCTAAGATTAGCCATAGAAATGCTATTATCGCATTCTTGCCACAAAATCCTGAATATGAATCCATTTCCACATGGTTCAATTGTAAGGATGTTTGAAAGGTGCGCAGATGTGCGAAACAATGTCTGAGTGCATCAATCTGCCTTACACTGGCTGCCTCATGCTGTGAACATCATAACTAGCATTGTGTTCAATGATATCTGTCTTTATCACAATTGGGATCATCTATGACATTATCATCACAAAATAATTGCAGTTACAGTATTTATTCATTATTATTAAGTGGTGCTGTGGCCGATAGCTGCACAATGGTGCTGTGAATATCTGCTGTATGTACTTGCCTTGGTCACTCTCAGTACTGAGGCTCTGACAACCACGAGGGATGCAGATGATTTTTGTCAAGATGGCAACTGTTTACTGGAGTCCTGAGGCACAGGTTGTGAGCCCTACGTACCTCTGGGAGTTTTGAGTCATTCCCTGTACCTAAGACCACCTTAACCTCTGCTGTGTGGCTTTTATTGTGAAATTCTGATGGTGCGTGGAAGTTGAAGTGTTCCTCCCCCCCCCCCTCCTCCCATCCCCAATTTTTGTAAAGTATTGTATACTGTATTGTTAAAATCTCTTCCCTAAACATGTACGTGCAAACAAAAATATAGAAAACTACTTTGGCTGTGGCAACACGGAGAAGATGCGATGTGACTTTACCGATACGTACGTGTTCACCCGTGCAGGAAGCTCCCAGAGGTGGTCGCACAGGCAATTCAAGACTTGCGAGTTGCCACAAATATATTTTCATAAATTTTTTAAATGTATTTTCAATGCCTTCTAATTTTTTTTTTTTTATCCTATCTGATACACATTTGTGTTTACAATACAGGTATGTACACAGTAAAATGTTCATAATGTTCCAAGGAACTGTGATACATGTGTCACTAATGTGCCCACAAAAACTGTTTATTGTCAATATTACTTGTTCAATATTAAATTTATTTACACTACACTCGCACACACTACACAGCCATACACCGTATTACACACTCAGTACAGTACTTCGGAAGCGAGTGATAATCAAAGAAGCCGTCCGTGATATACAGTGCGACTTTGGACTCAATGCACCAGGTACACACAGATTTTTGCTTCCTGTTTCTTCGTTCTGTGTGCTTACAAACAATGCACTCACACCCTTGGCTTTAGTTCCTGTAGGTAGTATGTTGCCAAGCTTGTGAAGTGTAAGGTGGTCTTGAAAAGATCTACCTTGAGGTTATCTTGAGATGATTTCGGGGCTTTTTTAGTGTCCCCGCGGCCCGGTCCTCGACCAGGCCTCCACCCCCAGGAAGCAGCCCGTGACAGCTGACTAACACCCAGGTACTTATTTTACTGCTAGGTAACAGGGGCATAGGGTGAAAGAAACTGCCCATTGTTTCTTGCCGGCACCTGGAATCGAACCCAGGACCACAGGATCACAGGATCACAAGTCCAGTGTGCTGTCCGCTCGGCCGACTGGCTCCCTCTAGGAAAAAATCAATGACAAAATTCTGTCCTGGTACAAAGTAATCACCAAATTTTTGTCTGATATCACTGAACACTTTTCACACTTTCCAGTCAATAATTTTGACTAACATTTGCAATGTTTTCAAAGTGTAGGCACCATAGAAATATCAGAACCCTGCCTCATAACATGAACTTGTTGAACACTGGGCTTGGAACAGCGCTATCTTTGTTCCAATAGTCCTCTTTTACGTGTTTCACAGAATGTTTCATAAGCAGACACAGAGCTAAGAACACATACAATTCCGCCACAGTGGTATCCTTCCAGTGTATCATACATAAAACAGGTAATAAGCCACCTGCAATAAGTTGCAGTTGCAATGCATACTTGTTGGTTTCATCTACGAGATGTTGCATGAATGGCTCATCAAAATAAGCCATAAAATATACAATTTCACTTGTATCTTCACCTGTATATGAGAAAGTGGGTGCAACACCTACATCAGTACAGTACAGTATCATCAAATTGTAGTTTCTGGTACAAAATTATCACAGTCCTTCATCGCAAATTCACCTGTGTTCCTGTACTGGCACCATCACCACTGGCATAGTAAAACCACCATGGAAGCTGCTATTACTTGTTTCATCTGTGCTACTATACTTGAATCAGAAGCAGCATCACTGAACCCAGAAATGATTCATCTATAGTAGCACTTTCTTCAAAAATTGTAGATGACACGGGTGGTGATACTAATGGTGAGGGCGATGGCCTGGGAGGCTTGATACCTGCTTGATGGGGTTCTGGGAGTTGTTGTTCTCCCCAAGCCCAGCCCGAGGCCAGGCTTGACTTGAGAGAGCTTAGTCTACTAGGCTGTTGCTTGGAGCGGCCCGCAGGCCCACCACTGCCCAGTTAGTCCGGCACTCCTTGGAGAAAATTATCTAGTTTTCTCTTAAAGATGTCCATGGTTGTTCTGGCAATATTTCTTATACTCGCTGGGAGGATGTTGAACAACCATGGACCTCTGATGTTTATACAGTGTTCTCTGAGTGCTGCAGCATGCCTGGCACTGACCCTGTACTGGATACACTCACTGTATCGTCCTCATCCGTGCTGTATCTCTTGTATCTGACATGTGTTAGGTCTTTATCGTGCCTCCTTGCTTCAACAATATCACTACCCTTATGCAGGCGATGAGTCACAATAACGTGGCTGAAGTATGTTGACCAGACCACACACTAGAAATTGAAGGGACGACGACGTTTCGGTCCGTCCTGGACCATTCTCAAGTCGATTGTGATGAGGACAGGTAGGGACAGGCATTAAATAGGCAAGAGAGAGCTGAGGAGGAAAGTCAGGTGTAGGGGATAGTAGTAATGAGAACAGCAGCAGGCCTATTGGCCCATACGAGGCAGCTCCTATTATAACCACCGAAGGAGATGGTAATAGGAATAAGAAGAGGATAGCAAGGGAGCGTAGAAGACAATGAACAGAAAAAGGGAGAAGAGAGAAAGAAAGGGAAAGAGAAAGAAAGAAATGGAAGGGGGAAAGCTTATGTTAAGTCACGTTTGTTAGAAAGATTAGAGCATTTGAGTATATACTGTGAAAGGGAAGAGTCCACAGCAACAAAGCCAGGACTCAAGTTCATGTTGGGTACATTGTTAATAAGAGCCGATTCTACAAGACGGCGTCTGTGTAGAGTAGAGGCAGGAAAGATTATTTTGGAGGAAGACCAATCAATGGGATGATTAGAATCCCTCACATGGCAGAAGAGAGCATTGTTAGGGTCTGCAGACATAACACTTCTCTTGTGTTCTTTAAGCCTGTCATTCAGTGTACGGCCAGTTTCGCCAAAGTATTGGAGAGGACAAGATGAACAGGAAATAGTCACCCTTATCTTCTTCAAACCATAAGGTCTGAATTTCATCATCAGAGAGCGATCTTTCGACACCGTGTCCGACAGGGGATTGGAAGTCGGAGGCACATGCGCCAGATCACTCAGAATTGAGCTAACCTGCAGCCCTGAGGTGGGCTGAGAATTTCTTTCAAGATGGCTGCTGCTCACTGGAGGTCTTGGGTGTCAATTTTGTACTCAAACTCCTGCGCATTCGTTTTGAATCTTGCCATATCCTAACATCGCTTACAAGTCTGGTGGCGCACCACTCATAGCCCGTGTCAGGTCGGGTGGCACAGTGCAGTAGTTAAGGCAGCAGTAAATAACGTTATGTTTAACAGTAACAAATTTTAGGTGTGCATGTACGGTAAAATTGAGGACCTTAAACAAAATACTGTACAGGGTACTGTACATCAAATCTGCCCACTGTAGGAATAATGATGTCTGATAACCTAACATTTAGGGAGCATAATCAAGCAAATATTGTGTCAACTAGAAAAATAATAGGATGGATTACGAGAACCTTCAAATCCAGGGATCCCATCACAATGGATGTACAGTACTATTTAAATCACTTGTGCTGTCTGTCTTGAGTGTTGCTCGATACTCACTTATCCCTTCAGAGAGAGAGAGATTGCTGAAATAGAAGAAATACAAAGAACATTTTCGACATATGTAGACACAATAAAGCACTTAAATTATTGAGATCGTCTCAAAGCTCTCCAAATGTATTCCCTAGAAAGGAGTCAAGATAGATGTCACATACAGGTACTGTACTGTTCAGTGGTACCTTCGTTTTCAAATTTAATCTGTTCCCAGAGACGGTTCGAAAGCCAAAACTAATTTCCCATGAGAAATAATGTAAACTGAATTAATCTGTTCCACACCCCAAAAATATTAACTTAAAAATACATTTTATACATACTACTGCTTGTATTTTGTAGTACAGTATGTACAAATATATTTTACCTTTATTGAGGACTCTTGTTGGCTTATGGAAGATGGTGAGCAAGGAAGGAGGAGAGGTGTTAGTGTTTGGAAGGGGAGTCCTCTTCCATTATAACAGCAGTGATGACATTTCTGGGGTACTCTCTCGTACGTTTTGCAGGCCGTTTACCTGCTACTAGGACCTGGTTGTTGGTTGTGGCTCACTGCTTGCTTGTCTTACGAAGAATCTGTCTATGCAGTACACTTGTTTTTCCCTACATTTTAACACTTGTCTGTAGCGAGACATCACATTGTCTCACTTTGAATGATCTCTTGTTTTTCCTATATTGTCATCCTTACAACTATTTTTTTAGGTTGAACTTTACCACTGACTTTCTTGAAATCCATGGCATGATATAAAATAAGAACTTTTATGTTCAGAAACCAAAAAAGCACAAAACCAATGAAATTCTTCATGAAGAACTCAAGTGTGGTCGTCACTAGGCGGGAGACACTGGTAAACTGAAGCACGCCACGTGATCGGTCGGCCCATACATGTATCAACAAACTCTAGCACTGAGGCCAACCTCGAATACCGAGTGGAATTTTTAGAAGAAATTGAGCTTGAGATCCGAAAAATTTGAGAAGCGGTGCATTCAAAAACTGAGGTTCCACTATATACATATGGAAAATACTGGAGTGCCAGGTCTCAAATCTACACAGTAAAATAACAACATACTTGAGTGAATGATATGGAAGAAAATGCAGAATAGAACAGAATAGGCATCATCAGAGAACACTGTATAAACATCAGAGATCCATGGTTGTTCAACATACTCCCAGCGAGTATAAGAAATATTGCCAGAACAACCGTGGACATCTTCAGGAGAAAATTAGATAGTTTTCTTCAAGAAGTGCCGGACCAACCGGGCTGTGGTGGATATGTTGGCCTGTGGGCCGCCCCAAGCAGCAGCCTGTTGGACCAAGCTTTTATAAGTCAAGCCTGGCCCCTGGCCAGGTTTGGGGAGAAGAACTCCTACAACCTCATCCAGATACAGAGCTCTATGCAATCTTTGCTGCTTGACTTTGGTACCACAGCAGGAGTCAATGAAGGAGTTGATGTGTTTGTGAATTGCAGCTCTGCATAAGGGAATTATGTGCCGACTTAAGCCACGGCTACCCTTGCTATTGCCATTTCTAATACGTACCTGGGACTGCCAGCTATGTTGATCTGTGTTGGGAGGAGTGCACATCCAACTAATTCAGTTTCCAAGGAGTGAGTCTTTGTGTGCTGGCCAGTACTGGTTCGTTTTCACTGATACACGATTCAAAATATAGCTTCTACCCTAGCTCAACATCTGATTGGCCTGACCATAGGTTCTCATAATGTCATTGGGAATATGAAGATAGCATCTTTCCCAGCCCACCTAAGAGAGGACAAGAGGACCTGACTTCAGGTCAACCAGCCACCTTTTGCCTTCACCAACACTAAACAAAATGGTGGAGATTCACCCATGCTATACAACATATGAATAAGCTTTCCTCGTACCATCATACGACTAGACATCTTATGCCTTGCATCATACTGTATTTGAATTGCAAATATGATTACCTATTCAGGGACACCCACCATGAATGGTACTCCGACCTGAGATAATGACAATCATACTCCACATTGCACTGCAATCTGCAACTATGGTTATACAGGTTTGGTGGAGAAATTTCCATTCTATCACACCCATGTTTTCACTAGATTGGCTATGGTCATGGTGACTTGTCTTCATTTGTCAGTCTGCCTATCTACTAGCCAGGGATCTGGTTGTTGTCTGACTCACCGGGTCAGGAAACAACCTGGTGGAAGTCACAGTTCATTCTGTCTCAGGTTCTGACTTGGTTGGGCTTCACGTGGCTCTCGGGTGGCATCACTTTTCCCTTCCTCTGGCAGCTTTGCTCATGCTACAGTTCTGCCACCTGCATGTGTTGAGGTGGCCCCGGGTGAGTCAGTGTTTGGTTGATCGGTTATGTGGGAACCTGAACTTTGCCTGTGTATTTTTTCCACTGGGCAGGGTGTGGCTTTGGGGGGGGCTGTTCTGGTTTCTCTGGTTTCACTTCTTTTGCTGTTGAGATTCCACTGAATCCACAGAAAGCCTTCAGACTTCCTGTGAATTCAGTGGAGTTTCCTGGTTTAAGGCAAATTGTCACATATCTGCAAGAGGTCATTTTTGTGTGACTTTTCATTTAGACTTTTTCCCGGGATTCTCTCTGGTATAACTGCATTTACCACATTGTCAATTGAAGGGAAGGGAATTATCAGGAGAAAGTGCCATGCCAGTACGACTATATAGCCCTTGGAAGGGGTCAGGATAAGGATTAGGGATGGAAGAGGGGGAAGGAATGGTGCCCAACCACTTGGATGGTCAGGATTGAATGCCGACCTGAATGATGCATGGCCGTCATTCTACCGTCCAGCCTAAGTGGTTGTTAAGTTGAAATCTCCAAGCAAGATGATGATTGGGGCAGGGTTTGTGAGGTTTTCTAAGCAGTTTTCTATTTTCACATGTTGGTCTTTAAACTGCTGAGGATTTGCACCTGGTGATATATATGATCGAGTGCTGGGAAGACGGGACACCACGATCATAGCTCTCATCCTGTACAGTACATACACTTAGATAATTACAAGGACAATTGCCACATTTAGAATTTCTGTTTTGATTATCACTACTTTCACCATATCATTTGTAGTGTTTAGCAGCTCAGAGCAGATGAGTGTGCCTTTGATGGTTATCATAATACATCTTATTACGTCCACCTGAAAACAAATTAAATTAAAAATAACTCCCTAAATTTGAGGGGTCAAGAAGATAAGTTTTGTATGATTTTTGAAAGAACACTGACTTAATTGCAGAATAGATAGCATTACTGCATGACATTTTTGTAGTTTTGTCTTTACACTGGTACAGGTGCTATAGGTCTGAAAACTGGTAAATTTACCTTGCCATTAATTTTTTGTTTTTTGATATTGTCTAATACAATTATGCGTTCTGAAGTTCGATTTAAATTCCTCTTGACATCTAGTGCATATGTGCAACATCTCTTCTTCAGTACATTAATCTTTATATGATTCTCATTTTAATTTGACATGTTTTATTGTTGAATGAAATTTTGTGCCTTTTTTTTTTTACTTATGAATACAATAAATATTTTCATTTGCAGAATTTGAATTAGTTTTCTGAGGGAAGCCCTGTCGGCTCCCTGGAGCTATTGGGCTGATATTAGCTATATTAGTCTGGGGCTTCAGTCACATTGAGTTCTGCCTACCGGGAACCAGGAGCCAGAACCTGGTTCTCTCAGAGAGGTGAAGGGAGCAATGACCTATGAAAACTCCACTCTTTGAGAGCATATTCATGTCTGCCATCGACCAGGGTTGAGTACCCAGAAAGGTAGGCACCCCCAAAACAAACCCAAACTGGTAGAAAATTGCAACCGGAGACCGAAACAGAGGCAAAGAACTTCCCTTAAGAAAAACAAGGAAACAAGCAAATTGTCATCAACCTGACGCGCCACTCGTTTGTGCTCACCCCACCGAGCCGACGTCTGCCCACCAGTTTGTCTACTGAAGCCAACTGGGGCGGAAGTCTACTCTGGCTTCGATTGCCTTTCAGGATTTTGACCCTGCTGTGTGTGAGAGCATTGGGCAGGAGTTACAAGTACAGTACCAGGGGTGCATGCGCTTAGGGTTCTCTTCCCTGGGCGCCCTTTAAGTACTTACCTTAGGTTTCAGGGTTCTCTTCTCTGGGACTTTCGGGTTCCCACTCCCGTAGGGGTAGCGGTCGCTTGGCTTCTGCCTTGCCCTTGTGGGGGTCAGCTAAGGTCTTCGTGCTTTCATTTGGCCCTGGGTAGGAAGTGTTTGTTGCTGGTTGGGGCGCACTGTGCTGCACTGCACAGCTGCATAACAGCAGCGGCCATGCCTCTCTCTGGCCTGTTGTTGTGGAGCACTTTCAGGGTTCTTTTCTTTTTAGTTTTTTCCTGCCTGGTGGAGGGCTGCGTGGCTTCCCATTTTGTATGCCTTGGTTCCGTTTGGTGGTCCTACACGCTGTCCCCGAGGTTGCTCCCTTCCCAGGGGCCAGTTTGCCCAGTATAGACGAGGTTTAACCGGCTTTGGCAGCACCAGTGCCTGGGCTTCCTGTAGGGATACATTCTCCTGCTAGCCCTGGAAACCCCCGTCGGGGCTCGGGTGACTCATTATGTCCTCTGAGTCCCATCTCGCCTTGTGCGAGTTTGAAGGTTGCTTGTTGCCCATGTCTCAGGGTGACATTCATCTGTATTGCTTCAGTCATACTGCTTGTTGGGTCATCAGCTCCTTCGACCCAGAATGTTTTTTTTTTATTATTATTATTATTATTATTATTATTATTATTATTATTTTCTACCACAGACGTGGCCACACATTACCCGGAATCGTGCGGGTCTTGTTCCCCGCTCCTTCTGTTTACCCATTCTGCTTCAGAAGATCTTAGGGGTCAAGCAGCTGTCGCTTTGCATCGTAGGTTTAGGTTCTTGCAACGCGCTAGGTTGGCCGCCCGCTCAAATGCCCCTGTGCCGCCCCATTTTGATTAGGGACCTGGACCTGTTTACACCGCTTTGCGTGCTTGTGCAGGATTCTCCGGACTCTAATTTGTCTTCTTGGTTACCTATGGTTGCCTGCTTCTTTCATCCTACCATGTTTCCTTTGGGACTTCCTTGGGACTTGGGATCCCTTGGGACTTCTGGGTGTCTGACAGCTGACAGCACTTGACAGCTGGGTGGACAGTGCTTCGGATTCGTAGTCCTGAGGTTCCGGGTTTGATCCCCAGTAGAGGCGGTGACAAATGGGCAAAATGTTTCTTTTGCCCTGATGCCCCTGTTACCTAGCAGTAAATAGGTACCTGGGAGTTAGACAGCTGCTACGGGCTGCTTCCTGGGAGTGTGTAGCAAAAAGGAGGCCGGGTCGAGGACCAGGCCGCGGGGACACTAAGCCCCAAAATCATCTCGAGATAACCTCAAGGTGGTGGTCTAGTCCCTCGGTCTTGTGTTTCCAGATTGAGGTTCCTAGTTTTCCTTTCTAGTGGGCACTTGTTTTGTACCTGGTGTCCTTGCCCACTCTGCTTGACCAGCTCCCAAGCCTTCGAATTTTCTCTGTACTTCGTCCGTGTTAGCATTGGTGCTCATTTTCTTCGTTCCTCTGTGATATGCAGTTATAACCAGTGAACGAAAAAAAATTGTTTCTCCTTGGTTCCGACTTTCCTGTCCCTTGGCGACCGTTCCTTCCTATTGCATTTTCTCCGCCGGCAAATGTGGTTGATAGGGCTTCCCCCTCGGGTTCGTTTCCGGGTGCCCTTGGGTTCTCGGATTTGTCCCTTGGAGGTTTTCATCTTCTTCGCTTTCCCTTGCGAGGGTTGGGAGGCTCTCAGCTCGTGCCTCATGTAAGACCTGTTTCTGTGTTGGGTCTGGTTTTTGTTTGAGTTTGGTCCCTCTTACACTAATCGGTTGCAATCGTTCATTCTAGTGTTTTCCTGGCTGGCAGCCTGCCTCGATGGTTGGCTGGTGTGGCCTCTCTGCCGGTTGGTAGCTCTGCTTGACCGGGTTCTTGTTCTTTCTCAGCTTGCCAAGTTCGGGTTCCTGGTAGTTTGGTGTAAGTCCCAGTTGATTCTATCTCGGGTTCGGACTTGGCTGGGCCTTGTTTGGGATTCTTGGAGCGTCTGTGTGTCTTCCCCCCGGTGGCTTTGCTCCGGCTGCAGTTCTGCCTGTAGCTGTTCTTGAGGGTGTCCCGGGTCGTTTAAGGATTGCTTGAGCGGCTGTGCGGGAGTTGAACTTCGCTGGGCTGGTTTACTCTCTGGGTCGGGTTTGGCTTCAGCATTTGTTCTGGTTCCTTTGGGGCCGTCCCTTATGCTGCTCTTGCGATCACTGAGTTTGTCCTCCAGGTGCCTTGTGTTGGTTGTTGTGTCTCCGGCTTCCTTTTCAAGTTTTTCGGGGGTTCGCTGCCTTGGCACCTTCTGGTTCCTCGCTCGGTGTGTTCATGGATGTTATAGATGCCATGGATGTTTAATTAGTGACTCTTCCTCATCTCTCGGCTGGGGTTTTGTGCCCTGTACTCCACACCCCGCCCAGGGGTGGTGGGCTCACAACACGGTGTGGGTGTTTGCAGCAGTGTGGCTTTCGCTGTGACAGATCGGCTAGCTCGAGGCTTTATGATCCTCCTCCATTCGGACTGCGCTCCTATTAGTTCCTTGCCCAAACTGTGGCGGATCTCTTTGGTCCTTGGCTCTTTAGGGCTGGATGTTTTGAGTGGCTCTTCTGCTGTGTTTTCAGGGTTTAGCTCTCCGTGCAGTTCACATCTGGGGTGTCTACCGTCCTGGCAGTCGGCCTGTCTCGGTTCATTTGTCTGTCCACGGACTGGGTGGTCGATGCCGTCTCCTTCAGTTGGCTCTGCTGGACGTTCGGGCCCCCGATGGTGAGCCTGTTCGTGTCGTCGTGATCATGGTGTTTCTCTGTAGGGAGGCCTACACAGGCCTACCTTCCCCGACTGCAAGGCCATCGCGGTTGATGCTTTTCAGCAGGACTGGTTGAGGTGGGGGTACTTGTACTTCTTTCTCCCGGTCCAGATGTTTCTCCAGGTTCTGGCTCGGCTGGAGTCCTACCAGGGAAGAGTTCTACTTCTAGCCCCATGGTGGCCGGCCCAGCCTTGGTTTCAGGCACTGCTTGCGTGGTGTCCGAACCCGGGACATTTTCTGCGGCTTCGCCTCTTCCAGCAGATCAACCCGGTACAGTACCTTGCTGGTTCAATCTACTCTTCCGTGCTTCGCGTCTAGTATCTCTGGTGTGTGTGTGTGTGTGTGTGTGTGATCACCACTTGGTTGGTGATCAGGTGGTTTCTCTTATGGTGTCCCATCTGCAGTCTTCTCGGCAGCGGTATGAAGTCTCTTGCATTATTTTTGCCATTTCCTTTATTTTCATAGGTTGTCTTTGGTGTCTGATTGGGTAGTTTTGTCTTTCGTGGCTTTTTCAGGACTAGCTTCTGATGCTGTTTACTGTCGCCTTGTTTCGTGTGGCGATGTTGGAGCCACTCCAGCTTGCGCTCTGGGTGGATGTCACTTCTGCGCCATACCACTTTTGCAGTGGCCCCTTCGGTTCACGTTTGCTTTCAGTAGACTTTGTTATTATTGGCTTTGGCCTCTGGGGGTCGGGATGGTAAGCTTCCTGTTCTTCCCCGACACAGGGGTTTCTGCTCTTTCGGTCCTGGTGGACATTTTGTTCGGTTGCAGCTGTCTCCTCCTTTGCCTTTGAAGATTGAGACGGCGGGCTTCCGGTGGGGTATGTAGGTTTTTGCTGCTTGGTTGAGACGGCCGGGGGTGCATCATATTTTCTGTCCTGTTGCGGCTTTATGCCGTTATGTGCACGCCTCGGGTTTTGAGTCCGGGGACGAGCTTTGGGTTGATCCGATGTCCCTCGTTCCCTGTTCCGGGGCTCGGGTCTCTCAGGTCGTCCGCAGAGTTATCGAGTCTAGCCAGCCTGTGGTCTCTCCTGTCCACAATGTTTGGAAGTTTACTGCTGTGTTTGGGAACATGTCTTGGGCTGGCATTAGGGCATGGGGGTTTTGGAGGTCATAAAGGGTCCTGGCCGACCGTTATCTCATGTCTGTTCCTTGCCCTCTGTGGGCTTGTGTGGCCTTGGGCCGTCGGTTGCGGCTAACGGTCCCATCTTCATCCTGCAACGTGTGGGGTTGTCGCCTCCTGGGTGAATCCCTCTTTTACTTATCTTTGGGTAGCTAGTTCCAGGGAGCTGACGGGTTTTCCCTCAGAAAGCCAGCGTTGAATGTAATGAAACTCCATTTTCTGGGTGAGCCCCCGGAGGCTCCCTGGCAACCTCCCTCCCTCCGGTTGGCTGTTTTTCTTCCATTTGCTCAGTCTCCAAACTAGTGGGCAGACAGCCTGCTCGGTGAGACAGGGCAGGGCCTCCCCCTCCCACCCTCTTGGTGGGGGTGGGGCCAACAAGCTGCGCGTCAGGCTGATGATGATGATTTGCTTGTTTACTTATTTTTCTTAGGGGGAGTTCTTAGCATCTGTTTCGGTCTCCAGTTGCAATTTTCTACCAGTTGGGATCTGTTTTGCGGGTGCCTACATTTCTGGGTACCTAACTCCGGTCGATGACAAACATGAATATACTCTCAAAGAGTGGAGTTTTCATAGGCCAATTCTCCCTTTGCCTCTCTGAGGGAACCAGGTTCTGGCTTGGGGTTTTTGGTAGGCATGACAACTCCATGTGACTGAAGCCCCAGACAAATATAGCTAATATCAGTCCTATAGCTACAGGGAGCCTTCAGGACTCATCCAGAAAATGGCATTTCATTACATTCAATGCTGGTTATTTCACATTTTTCTATCTTAGAGGCCAAGCTAACCCAACTCTTCCCTTCATGCTGGATACATGAAAGGTTTCACATTTTTAAAATGATAGTGCAATAATGATGTAAAATGAAATATACTTGAAAATTTTAATTTGGTTATAGATTAAATTTGTTTATTAATATGATATTTGGCATTACTGCCTTGCCAGCAGTGTTAAAAACTATCAGTGTTTAATAATAATTTTAAAGGATTTGGAAGGCCTCAGTGTTTAAATTTACATTATTTCAGTAAATAAAGTTTTGTTATAATCTTAAAGCTAGTCCAGTATACTCATGTAATTTTTCCTTTTATATTTTTTTTACTTTCAGTGGATCCCCTCATCCATTGCCCTATGTGCAAAAAAGGTTTCCCTCAGGAGAGTATATTAGACAATATGTTTGTTTGTGAGGCTCAGAGTAGTGGGGACCGAGGGGCAAGTAGTGCGTCTGAAGAAAGTTTTACCTGCACTTCTTGTACAGACGAGGCATTGGCAACTGGCCTTTGTACAGACTGTTCAGAGTGGCTTTGTGATCAATGCATTCAGGTAAGAATGTGATACAGTGTAACAGTTGTGAAATCTGAAATCTTTAAATTTACACATTTAGGTTGTAATTGTAATACTGTATATGTTAGTCACTTAGTGACTGTATTTTGAATGCCTGATGTTATTTTTTCTTTATTATATCCTGTTTTATTTATGAAATTGTAATAAATGACATATTATGCCATTTTATTGTTATGTTAGCCTTATAAACCATTCATAAAGTTAATATATATGAGACCGTGCAGAGCACTCAGGGGGGGGGGGGGATTAAGTTTTTTTTTTTCCCCACATCATTAAATGGCCTGCCTTACTAATGTAGAAAGAAATGAAAGGTTGACCCTGTCTTCATATTATAGTCCTCTTTGTTAGTACTCCACATATGTGTAAAGCTATATTGGTATAATGGATGCTTCCAAAGCCCCTTTGTAATTTATTTCTAGCATAACTTAAGAGTAATGTGTTCGCATTTATTTCCACAAGTGTTACTTTGAGCCTGTAGTCATTTATATATTTACAGGGTCAGTCTGTCATTTGTTTAGATTAAAAGGTTGTAATAAAAATGTTGCTGATAACTAGCATCATATTTGGGTAAGCCACTGGAAACATTTAATAGCTGCACTAAGTAGTTGTTATAGTACAGGTTGAGCATAAAAATCACTGCCAGTCCTCTTTTTAATGGAGCTTCATGTATTTCGTATAAAAACTAGAATAATAAAAGTTTCTTTTTTGTTACCATTCTTGTACATCCTCTGCTGTAGATGATGTTGGATGAGTAGTACACCTTTTTAACCTGTTCTAGTGTATGGTGAGAGTGATGTGTGCCTTGCACACTGATACGGCACTACAGCCTTACACACTTTTAGTACTCGGCCGCGAAGCCCATGGACAGCACTCGGGGATCGTAGTCCTAAGGCCCAGGTTCGATTCCCGGTCGTGGCTGAAACAAGTTGGCAAAGTTTCTTTCACCCTGATATTCCTGTTCACTTAGCAGTAACTAGGTACCTTGGAGTTAAACAGCTGGTATGAGCTGCTTCCTGGGATGAGTAATTACCTAAGTGTAATTACCTAAGTGTAGTTACAGGATGAGAGCTACGCTCGTGTTGTCCCGTCTTCCCAGCACTCTTTGTCATATAACGCTTTGAAACTACTGACGGTCTTGGCCTCCACCACCTTCTCACTTAACTTGTTCCAACCGTCTACCACTCTATTTGCGAAGGTGAATTTTCTTATATTTCTTCGGCATCTGTGTTTAGCTAGTTTAAATCTATGACCTCTTGTTCTTGAAGTTCCAAGTCTCAGGAAGTATTCCCTGTCGATTTTGTCAATTCCTGTTACTATTTTGTATGTAGTGATCATATCACCTCTTTTTCTTCTGTCTTCTAGTTTTGGCATATTTAATGCTTCTAACCTCTCCTCGTAGCTCTTGCCCTTCAGTTCTGGGAGCCACTTAGTAGCATGTCTTTGCACCTTTTCCAGTTTGTTGATGTGCTTCTTAAGATATGGGCACCACACAACAGCTGCATATTCTAGCTTTGGCCTAACAAAAGTCATGAACAATTTCTTTAGTATATCGCCATCCATGTATTTAAATGCAATTCTGAAGTTAGAAAGCATAGCATAGGCTCCTTGCACAATATTCTTTATGTGGTCCTCAGGTGATAGTTTTCTATCTAGAACCACTCCTAGATCTCTTTCTTTATCAGAATTCTTTAAAGATTTCTCACATAATATATAGGTTGTGTGGGGTCTATGTTCTCCTATTCCACATTCCATAACATGACATTTATTAACATTAAATTCCATTTGCCAAGTGGTGCTCCATATACTTATTTTGTCCAGGTCTTTTTGAAGGGCATGACAGTCATCTAAATTTCTTATCCTTCCTATTATCTTAGCATCATCAGCAAACATGTTCATATAATTCTGTATACCAACTGGTAGATCATTTATGTACACAATAAACATCACTGGTGCAAGAACTGAACCCTGTGGTACTCCACTTGTGACATTTCTCCATTCTGATACATTGCCTCTGATTACTGCCCTCGTTTTTCTATCAGTCAGAAAATTTTTCATCCATGATAGAAGCTTACCTGTCACCCCTCCAATATTTTCCAGTTTCCAGAACAACCTCTTATGTGGAACTCTGTCGAAAGCCTTTTTTAGGTCCAGATAGATGCAGTCAACCCAACCATCTCTTTCCTGTAATATCTCTGTGGCTCGATCATAGAAACTGAGTAAATTCGATACACAGGATCTTCCAGATCGAAAACCATACTGTCTGTCTGATATTATATCATTTCTCTCTAGGTGTTCTACCCATTTAGTTTTGATTAGTTTTTCCAATACTTTCACTATTACACTTGTTAATGATACAGGTCTATAATTGAGGGGGTCTTCCCTGCTGCCACTTTTGTAGATTGGAACTATGTTAGCCTGTTTCCACCCGTCTGCTACGATTCCTGTACACAGGGATGCCTGAAAGATCAGGTGAAGTGGAATGCTGAGCTCAGATGCACATTCTCTCAGAACCCATGGTGAAACGCCATCTGGGCCAGCTGCTTTGTTCTTACCGAGCTCCTTGAGCATTTTTTCCACTTCGTCTCTAGACACCTCTATGTGTTCTATGTTGTTCTCTGGAATTCTTATTGTATCTGGTTCCCTAAAGATTTCATTTTGTACAAACACACTTTGGAACTTTTCGTTTAGTGTTTCACACATTTCCTTTTCATCTTCCGTGAATCTATTTCCCATTTTCAACCTCTGAATATTATCCTTTACCTGCAATTTGTTGTTTATGAATTTATAGAATAGACCTGGTTCTGTTTTACATTTGTCCGCAATCCCTTTTTCAAAATTTCTTTCTGCCTCTCTCCTCACTGCCGTGTAGTTGTTTCTCGCATCTTTGTATCGCTGGTATGTTTGGGGGTTCGGCCTCTTCCTGTATTGATTCCATTTTTGTGTCTTTCGGTCTCTAGCCCTCTCGCAATTTCTATTGAACCAATCCTGTTTCCTAGTTCTGCATCTCTGTTTTGGTATAAATTTTTTTTGTGCCTTTATCATATATTTCACAAAACTTGCCATACATCTCATTCACTTCCTTGCCTAGCATCAAGTCTGTCCAATTATACTCACTAAAAAAATTTCTAAGGTCACCATAATGTCCTCTCCTGAAGTCTGGTTTTTCAACTGCTTCAACCTCCTTATTTTCTTCCAGCTTATAACGCATTGCATACTTTATTCCCAAAAAGACATGGTCACTTTTACCCAAGGGAGGAAGGTACTGAATGTCAAATATCTCTTCCTCCTTCCTGGTAAATATCAAATCTAGCATGGAGGGAACGTCCCCTTCCCTCATCCTCGTAGCTTGTTTAACATGTTGATACAAGAATGTTTCCAGGATGAGGTCTACAAATTTACAGGTCCAAAATCTTCTGTTTTAGCTTCATATGCTTCCCAGTCTATGGATTTCAAGTTGAAGTCACCGGACTATCAACAGTCGTGATCTATCGTTATCCGCTCTCGCTATAATCTCTCTCATTATTGTTATAAGACCTTCACGTTTACTATCTAGCTCCTCCTTTGACCATGTGCTGCTTGGCGGTGGACTATATGCATTTATCATCATTAGTTTATCATCCTCATAGCAGATCTCTAGTGCTATTATGTCAACTTCTTGTGGATTGGCAGTCATTATTTCCTTCACCTTTAGGTGTTCTTTTACCAGCACAGCAACGCCACCGCCTTTCCTAATTTTTCTGTCCCGTCTCCAAATTGAGTAGCCCCTTGGGAATATGACCTCATTTAAAATTACATCTTCAAGTTTTGTCTCCGTGAGTGCAACAATGTCTGGTGTCTGCAGCTGTATTACATCACTTAAACTCCAGTATCTTCGATCTCACTCCATCTATGTTGGTGTATGCAATCTTCAGGAACTTGTTCCCCCTCTCCTTATTCTTCACTCCCCCTCTCTCTATTGATTTTGTTGGTTTGTCTTTATGTACCACTTTACTGGTTTGCCTACCCCTATCACTTTGTAGAAAAAAGAATTTATTTCTTCTTCATTCCTGCTCTCATTTAAATGTTTTTGCCTCGGCGAGGTTCAGTTTCAGCTTCTCTCTATCTTCTTTTGAAAGATCTCGTCTTAATGACCACCCTTTCCCATCCTCATCCCTTTGCAATTTTCTAGCATTCCTTAGTACTTCTTCCATCTGTTTGGCACCGTTTAGGGTGATCCTCAAAGGTCGATCTTTCCCTTTTTACGTACCTGCCTATTCTCCTGTAGTCGCACACATTCTCTCTGTTTGTAAGACCTTCCACGAGGCCAACAATTTTATCTACTACTTTAGCTTCTTCTACAGCTCTTTCTGACCTAGATGTTATCGCCTTTTCTTTGCAGCCAAAAATGATCAGGGACTTACTCCGATCAACTGTGTTTTGCACCAACTTCGGGTTAGATGCCAATTCTTTCCTCACTTCTAGCCTAATGTTTGTTTTATCTTGGTTGCTGCAGTGTTTGACTTCCTTTACTGCTTCTTCTATTTTTTCCTTCTCCTTGGCCACTTGTGCATAAGTGAGTTGCATATCTTTCTTGCACTGTTCTATTCCCTGTGTAACTTCCTCCATCTGTGCTGACAAAAGCTGTTTCTCCTGTTGAATTTCCTTGCCTAACCTATTGTAGTCATTTATGTTTAAATTTACTTTAACTTCTTCCAAAGCTATTTTTAAGAGTTTATTTTCTTCTTCCATGGCTTTGCAATTTGTTTCCAATTGATTCTTATCCTTGCGCAAGTCTTTCCACTAAACCCTCAAGACATAAAACTTTGCTATTCAAATGGTCATTACTTTCTTTCAATTTACTAATTATTTCTACATGAGAGTTCACTATAGTATCTAAATTTACCAACTTGTTATGTAGACTACTAATATCAATGCTTTCTTCATTGAATCCCTCAAAATCAAGCTCTGTTTTGTTTTTCCCCTTGCCAGTGGCCATCTTGAATGTTCTTCTCTGCACTGTAAACACTAGGGCAACTTTTTCTCATCCGATTTTTCACTTCCCTTAGCACTTTCCTGTTATCTCACCTATTTTTCAAGAGCACTATACCTTTATGTTCTCTGGGACACCACTCACTACCATCAACCTGTACTACAATACTTAGGATTGTTGAAATATGCTGGAGCTCCTCTGCTGCAAGTGTTGACCCTAGGGGTGTCACCTTTTGAATTTTGAGTGTGTGAGTGCATGTGTTAGAAAGAAATATATGTGCAGTATTAGACATAATAGAGGAAAAATAGATTGGTTAGAAAGGTGGGGTCCAAGAGCTAATAGCTCAATTCTGCAGGCACAGATAGTAAATACAGTACAGTATTGTTTTCTATATTTACATTACAATGAAGAATGAAGAAGAAGAAGTCTTCAATGAAGACTACACCTCTGTTTACCCTCATCTTCCCTTACAAAATGCTTCCTCCACACATAATATGCTGTAGTTAATTCTCTTGGCTTTATCTTTTATTACACATTTTCCTTTTAATAAATCATTCATTCAGCTGCAAAGTTGGTGACAAAAGAATCTGAGTACTGTACATTTAAATTGCATGACATTGATGGCACTGGTGTGTGCACTTACAATTACAGTGGAACCTCGAGTGACGAGCGCCTCAATCTACGAGCATTTCGAATAATGGGCACGCCACTCAGTGAAAATTTGTCTCCGAGCTTTCGTTTGATTAACGAGAAAAGCACATGGTGCTTCCTAGCGTTCCCGCCGGTTCTCGCAAATTCTCGGTCACCTCCGACGATGCAAATAACTGTTTTTTTGTTTTGTTTTAAAGAGGCTAATGATGCTAGGATGTAAAGGGGTGACTGCTGTAATGCTGCATAACATTGATTTTTGTTTTTTAGACAAAATTAGAACAAAAAAAATAAAAAAAAATTGAAAGAAGAACAAATGTCAACAAAGGTTAGTTCAGTGAATGTCAGGTAGGCTGCTATATTTTCTAAAAAAAAAAAAAAAAAAAAAAAAAAAAAAAAAAAAAAAAAATGAAACAAGACAAATATTATAAAAGATCATTCAGTGTGTGTCAGGTAGGCTGCTCCATTATTTAAAAAATTGAATATTATATTGATGTTTTTCGGTGGTGGAACGGATTAATTTTATTTCCATTATTTTAAAAGGGGAAATTCGTTTTGAAAGACAAGCGTGTCACATGACGATCTCGGTACCTGAACGGATTAAATTCATTAATCGAGGTTCTACTGTAATTAACCACTGTGCTGCGCCAACTGAGAAAACTCGGTTGGAACTGCGCTACCTAGAAAACACCTTTTGAATATTTCGTACCCATTCAAAGTGCGTGTGCGGTAGGTTGTTTACGAAATGGACTCTTGTGACCTCCAGTGAGAGGCAGCCATCTTGGAATAAATTCCCAGAATGTCCTAGGGCTGCTGGCTGGCTTAGTACAGTACTGAGAAAGCAACCATGGGTGACGCACGCACCTCTGGCTCTCAAACACCTATCTTAAGCGGAGTTGAAAGATCGCTCTCTGTTGGTGAAATTCAGACCTTATTGTGTGAAGAACATAAGGGTCATGATATTGTTGAAGCTAGATGCAATGAGGACCTAATACAAAGGTCGGATGCAATTGATACAGCACCGATGAGGACGATAAAGCAAGCTTATCAAGTTGTAGCTCTGAGCGCCACCCATGCCATCTCCAATTTTTATAGATGATACATAGATGAATTGTTTGCTGGGTTCAGTGATGATGCATCTGATACAAGTAGCATAGATGAACAGTGTTAGCAGCTTTCATAGTGGAGTTTTCCATAGATATTTTTAAGTATAGCTGAATCTCTTCCAGAATGACTGAATCTCCTCCTGATTGACTAATATCTTCCAGAATGACTGAATCTCTTCCAGTGAGGGACCTTACAAAGCTATCTTTTCGAGACTTACAAATTGATCTTTCCTATAATTTTTCAAGACTACCTTATGCTTTACAAGCTTGGCTACATACCACCTACAAGTACTAAAGCCAAGGGTGTACGTGAGTGCATTATTTGCAAGCACACAGGCCAAAGAACAGGAAGCAAAAATCTATCTGTACCTGGTGCAACGAGAGCGAAGTCGCGCTGCATACCATGGACTGCTTCGTTGATTATCACTCACTTCTGAAGTACTGAGTGTGTAATACAATGTGTTACTGTGGAAACTGTACATATTTTAGTGAATTATTAACAAGTAATATTGTGATGACAATCATTGATTGTGGACACATTACTGATACATGCATCACAGTTCCATGGAACATTATGGGCATTCTACTGTATACATATTGCAAAGGACACAAATATGCATCATATACGATAAAAAAACAAACAAAACCGCATTGGAAATAAACAGAACAAATAATTGAAACTGTATTTGTGGCAACTCGAGGTATTGAATGGCCCATGCGACCACCTCTGGGAGGTTCACATACGGGCGGCCAGCCCATGATGCCCTTCTCCACGTCCCCACAACCAAAGTAAGTGTATTTTTTTTTTTTTTTTTTTTTTTTTTTTTTTACATGAACATGTTCAGGGAAGGGAATTTATTATTTTACAAAGATCAAAATAATTTTTGTAATCACTTGCTATTATGCGCACAGGGGGAAGGTCACAATAAACTCGGCACATCACAGTGGTTAAGCATATTTTTAACACAAAGTTATTTTGTTAAGCTTATGCAGAGATGACCAGCTACATTTACAAAATTTCTTAGTTTATTTTTCTGTTGATAGTTATTGTACTGGTCAAGTAATTTGCCATAGTAAGTTTGTATTTCTCTAAATTGGTGTTGTGGTTTCTTTAGTACTTGTAGCTACATCTCACTGTATAGTTAATGAAAATAATTTATATATTTTTTGCTACCAAATTCTGGATCATAATATTTCCAAAACTGATCCTGATTTGTGAATAATCCAGATTCCTAAATATTTAGCCTTTTTTTTTTTTAGAATTTTACACAAGAATTCAGTTTTGTTATTGCAAATGACAAACTTTTTTTAACTTGTGTCTTTTTATCCATATTTAAACACAATATATATAAACAATGTTTTACTTCTATTATTAGAATAAAAAATTATCTATATTGTATTTCTGGGCAAGTCTCCTCAGCTTATGGCACTGATGCAGTTGAGCCACTTTCAGCATGTTAGGCTCCTATGGCTTTCTCTACCCATCAGCTGTAAGTACCCTACCAATGATATATTTTACCTCCTTACAGGGGCAGGGGGGGCATGTGAAGATCAGTTAACATCTGTGGCAAACTGCCTATAACAATGAAAGAAGTCACAAAACACTACCAAGAATGTTTACCAAACTAAAAAGTCACCAACCTGCTAACTGTTACACAGCCCCCTTCCTCCCTCCAACCAGGTGGTACCTTGCCATATTCTGGGTCACCACTGTATTCCCTGGTGTGGGTTTTTTATAGTGTCGCTCCTGCCTGGGATCACTGTATTGTCCATTTCAGATAAGTTGGTTAACCACCCTCTTGAAGTTACTGTAGGTCCCACTGTTAGGAGTTAATACTCTATTTCATGAGCTTGTATGGTAATCTCATTGAGTGTCCCCTTGATATTTTCACTACTTTGGCACCTATGCTACAGTTCCCTTCCTTGATACTGACTGATGATAACTGTTCACAGAGTTATCAACTGTGAGGTTTTAAGATCCTCCATTAGGGAAACTTGTCGAGTCAACCCTGCCTAGGTATTGCTTCAAGACATAAGCTGCAGCAGTGAGGCCTGTGAAGAAAAAGTTAAAGTACACCTAAGTGTACAGTAATTACCTAAGTGTAGTTACGGGATGAGAACTATGCTTGTGGTGTCCCGTCGTCCCAGCATTCTTTGTCATCTGACACTGCAAAAGAAAATGTTCTAATATTTTTGGAGGGCACCTTTGTTTCCTTAGCCTGAATCTGTGCCCTCTTGTTCTTGAAGTTGACAGTTTCAAGAATTGAATGCATGCTTGTTTATGCTGATGCTGTTTGTTTCTTGTGGGAGCTGAGATCCAGTTATCCAGTGATCTATTGAAGATCCAGTGATCCAGGAAACTCAAACAGTGAGTTTACATAAGTCACATCCATTGTTGATGTTGACCTCGCATGTCTGGTAGCTTTGCCCATTGTATCGTTTTGAGCGATCCTTTGAATCTTCTTTTTTTCTGTGTTTTAGGAGCATTTATGTTCCTGCTGTTATCGTTTGTGAGGTTTATGCAGTACAAGCTCCTGTTCTGGGTTTCCTTTGTCTAATGCATTTCTTAATTTGTATGCCAGTTGCTTTAGTGTCTCCTGATATTGTGATTATCTTTCATAAATTATTGGTGCCAGTAGTGGAGTTCATCAACCACCATATTTACCTGGGCTGACTCAACCAAAGGGGCTGCATGACTGCTTTCAGCCGAAGTGCCCGGTCTGTTGGGAAGACTTTCTGGGTTGTCTGGGAAATGTATCCTGGGTTGTTGAGTTCTTGGGTGGGGCTGGCAGGAGGGCAGAAGGGTGGTGGGCAGGCAGGAGGGCAGAAGGGTGGTAGGCAGGCAAGTGGGGGGTGGGCAGGCAGGAGGGCAGGTGGGGGGTGGGCAGGCAGGAGGGCAGGTGGGGGATGAGCAGGCAGAAGGGTGGTAGGCAGGCAAGTGGGGGGTGGGCAGGTGGGGGGATGAGCAGGCAGGAGGGCAAAAGGGTGGTGGGCAGGCAGGAGGGCAAAAGGGTGGTGGGCAGGCAGGAGGGCAGGTGGGGGTGGGCAGAGCAGGAGGGCAGAAGGGTGGTAGGCAGGCAGGAGGGCAGAAGAGTGGTGGGCAGGCAGGAGGGCAGGTGGGGGATGAGCAGGCAGGCAGAAGGGCAGGTGGGGGATGAGCAGGCAGGCAGGAGGGCAGGTGGGGGTGAGCAGGCAGGCTGGCTGGCAGGCAGGCAGTCTGGTTCAAGCTTCTCTGCTCTTCATGACTTGAGTTTTTGACATATGTCTATCACCATGTGTATGGTGAGCGGGTGACTAGTTTGTCGGTGTTGTCAGTATGCAGTTTCCTGGAGCTCGTTTTCCCACAACTTGTCTGTCATCTTTCTTCAATTTGTTAGGTTTGTCCTGTCCTTGTCTGGTTGTTTCATGGTTGGCATCTCTACTGATGCTTGCTGTTGCTCATGTTCCATGTAGGACATCGCTGCACCATTTGCGATTTGTCTCGTACATTTTTTTGCACCTCCAGCTTACTTGTGCTCCTCATGAGCCATCTTGGTCTCTTGACTGTATTTTGGTTTCCCTCCTTGCCTTGGTTTATGGTTTCTGCTTTGGCTCTTGATATCTTTCTTTAGGATGTCATCTTGTTGGCTTTAGAATGTCCTTGTTGTTGTTGATCTTTAGGATGTCATCTATAGCCTCTGACTGTAGGCTTGGGAAGCTTCAGGCTCCTTTCTAGAGGCAGGGGTTCTGTTCCTTTGACTCTGGTGATTTTTTTTTTTTTTTTTTTTTTTTTTTTTTTTTTTTTTTTTTTTTTTTTTTTTTTTTTTTTCAGCCAAAATTTTGGATGAATGAGTTACTAGACTTCCAGAAGAGTCCTTTGGCAATTGATGCTTGGTTGGAGGTTCATCATTTGTTGTGTCCTGGTAGTGCTCCTCACTGCCACCTGCAGGCCACTGGTTCCGTCTCGGAGGATGCTTTGCTGGTCAACCCTGATTTCTTGGTCCCCTGTTCTATGGCTTGCATTTCTCAGGTTGCTTGCAATGTCGTTGAGGCTAGCCAGGTTGCAGTCTACCCTCAGGACCTTGGTGTTTTCAATTTTGCAGCTTTTCTGCAGTCTTCTCCATTTCCTAAGGTGATATTTTGGCTCAAGTTTTGATGCTCTATCTGGGTTCTAACAGCCCTGTATTTAGTCAAGTGTTCCTGATCCCAGATGGTCATGTGGTGTGTGTTGGGCCATGTTTGGAGGAGCCCCTGTGGTTTTCTGATTCCCCCCATTCTCCTCCCATCCCCCCTAACCCTCCCTCCAGGTTTGTTGGTTAATAGTTGGGTTGCTCATCAGCTCCAGAACTCACCAGGAGGGAGCTGACTGGGTCTAGGCTGCCTTGTGGTGGTAATCGGTACTAACGAGTTTCGAGCTAGTTTGAAGCTTTGTTTTCTGTGAACCTTCAGCTGTCACTAAAATTTCACTGACTTTCAGAAGGCTTTTTCGGTTGGGATGGTGGATTGGTACTCGCCCCTCTGTGAGGGGGTTCAGGTTCTGGCTCTCGTAATGCTAGGCAAAACAGAACTTCCCCGACTGATGTGACCTTTTAGTATGGAGCAATCTCAGCAAGATAGCTTCAGGAAGCCACTACAGCTTCTGCAGAAAGAGACCAGAAAGAGGCATTATATTAATTTTAGTGTTGGGATTTCCTCTTTGCTCCTTGTTTTCCTGCTCTATGATCAAGTTGTCACTAGTCTTATAGGAGGGTGTTTGGTTTCTCCTACTGATTTGTCCACTGGGTCTCATGCTCTTTTAATTTCTGCTGTTGTTAATAGCTCAGTTCTTAATCATATCTTTTGATCCTGTCAGTCCCTGGACTTTCTGGAAATTGCTCCATATGTGTCCTGCCTATTCTACCTCTGGGTCCATGTCCTGCTCCTGGGGGTGTTGTTCTCAGTCATTTTTCTCATCTTTGGGGCCTGGAGTTTTCTCCTGGGTACTATAGCTCTGGTGGTAGATTGTCCTGGATGTGTATGGAGTCTCATTTTTTCTTCAAACTCTTTTCCTCACTGTTGTTTTCCTTAGTTTTCTTTTCATATATTTATGACAAGTGATCCTGGGGAAATATTTTTTGGGGGGGAGTCATCTCACTGATGTGTTATCGGAAGGAAGCTGAGGGGGGCATATTCAGAAATAAAGCATTGATAGTGAAGGCCTTGCCCATTGAGATCCCAAATGGGGGAATAAAACACCATCTAGTAACAAAGTTAGTGGGTTAGAGTTTTTTAAGTTTGATGAATATTGATTATAAGGATAATTAGATAAGGATAATAATTAAAACACAGCTGTGTTTTATTGAGTCATTGTTATGGGCAGTTTGTCTCCATTTTAAGATGATATTCTTACATTCTTCACTTTCCTTTCAGGAGGGAAGACAGAATCATTGGAATTGATACTTGACGCTTGTAGGCAAATATATTCACAAAATCCTGGCATGTTAAAAGTGGCCCCCCCCCCTGCTACATCAGCACCATATTCTAAGGGAAGGAACTGAGAACCACCCAGAAAAAGTCATTAATTACACTGAATGCTTTATTTTTTACTTAAATCACTAATTAAACCATATTATGCAGACCCCCCCATTCAAGTTACTGTACTGTACTTGGAATTCTAACAGTGCATGTAAAAATGGTGAAAAAAAAAAAATCTGGAAGGAGCCTCTCAGTGGCTCTCTGAAGTTATCTTGCTGAGATTGCTCCATATTAAACTTGCTACATGAGATTTTGAAGGGTGCTCGTCAGCTTTGCTATTTATTTGTGATATTTCTATCTGTCTTTACCATGCTGCCTGTTGAGTTGGTAAATCCTTCGACCCAGAATCCAGTGACATTTATATTCTCTGTATTATTAGGGCCGGCCATAGGACAGGAGACTTTTCAGGCAGCTGCCACTTTATCAGTTTGTTTTCCTGATTTTGTTATTTGAGGCAAGGTGCTCATTTGGATGCCCTGTAGTTAACCCCTTTGGTGTTTAGAGATCCATTTTTGGAAGAGAAGGTGAATTCCACCTGGTTAAGTTTGCTCGTCCTTCTGCCATCCCCTGGTTGTGAGGTGCGCCCAGCATCTGATCATCTTTCCCTGGTTAACCATTGCACTGCTCTGTATTAAAATACATCACACCTGTGGTATGCCAAAAATAAATTCTTTCCCCAATTTTTTTTTCTCTTATATTGTTAAAATGCAGTCTCTGATCATGGGAAACTAAAAAAAAAAAAATATTGTATGTGAAATACTTTGGCTGTGATGGAGCTGGAAAGTTGAGCAAATTATGGGTGCTGAGCAATGAAGCTTTCGGGGTCACTCTGCCCTGCCACCCCGTGGGGTGGCAGTTGCCGCAAATATAATGTTTCAAAATTATTCTGATGTTTCTCATTCGTTTCATCTCTGTTTTTTGCTGTAATATTATTCAAAAGTGTAATTTGTGGAATTTATATAGTTCAGTGTGTGGAACATCGCTATGCTCAAAATTATGGGGCTCATATGTGACATGTATATTATATTCTACAATAAATCAGTGTTTTTGCTGTAATTGCACTATATACACACATTGTATATACCTATCTGCACCATAGCGAACCACTAAGTTGGTATGGTAATTCCAGACAATAACATGTTTATTGTTATTGGTAGTGGCCACACACCAGCCGACGCACCTCTCCCTCTCCCTGTAATACTATCATGGCTAAATATACCAGATACATATATAGTTTGACATTTTTAGGTGATGCTGTGGTCAGAAGCTGAACAGCAGTGCTGTTAGCTCATGCTGCCTGCACCAGCCTTGGTTACTCACTCAGTACTGAGGCCTTCACACCCGGGAATGTTGCCCACGATTAAAAAAAAAAAAATGGTGTCTGTTTAGGAGAGCCCTGAGGAAGCTGATGGAGAGCCCCATGTGGCTGTGGGAGTTTTGAATGATACCCTATACCTATAAGAGCCCTGAGGTGCGTTGCGCACCACCCATTGAGAGCCTCACGGCACATTGCGCAGTGCAGTGGTTAAGGATCAACCAGGCTCCGAAAGTCTGAGTGTTTCAGAATTAGGTCACGGCTTAGCTGTTAACACTATCGCTTACCCGATACACGCGCGGTCAACTTAGAAGTCGTGGACCCAACGTGCCAGCGAGCGTGCGGGCAAGCGCACGGTGACGCCTAAATGCGCATACTCGTTTCAGCTTTCTCACCTTAATTCTCGTGCTACGTCGCTCATTTTGGTATTATTGTGTTCGCAATTAAATCCCCTACAGATGTGTATGAATATAATGTACAAAAGCCTGGAGTGCCTCCCCATAGAAAAGCCTAAAGTTACTCGTGAACGAGCACCAATTTGTACACTGCAACCTAATGTGTATACTCGTTTTGTTTGATAACATCAATTTTCATGTTTTGTCTTTCATTTTGGTATTAAATTGTTCGCAATAAAAAGGCGCGCATTTTAAAACTAGTCCCATAATAATAGAGTAATAACTGTAATTTTAACAAATATTTTAATTCTGGAAGCCCATCATCACAAAATTATTTATATCTTTCCAGTGTTCTGACATAAATTTTTGTGTTACATCTTTCAATTTGGTATCAAATTGTTCGCAACGTAAAGGCGCACATTTTAAAACTAGACCCAACATAATAGGACAATAAATAGAATTTTACCAAATATTTTAATATTTTGACCAAAAACTTATTTATAATCTTTCAAGTGTTCGGGCATCAAGTTTCATGTTATATCTTTCATTTTGGTATCAAATTGTGCGCATTCTAAAGGCGCTTATTTTGGTACTATCCCGAACTCGATCGGATAAAAAAATGAATTTTATACAAATATTTTTGTAGTGGACGCAAGTCAGGTCCAAAGTTTGGATTCAAGAGAAAAAAATTGGATGAAAGTCAGGTCCAAAGTTTGCGATGCTGTTAATGTAGATCAGCCCAACTCTTGGGGGTTGCCTTATCCACTTCAACAGTGGAGACTATTGAGCTGTCTCTTTTTTGCTGGGGATACAGAGCCTTTACCTTCGTAACTATTACCTGGCTCCAGTCAGAGCTGTTAGACATACTGTGCATACCTGTACCAGGCATTTGGTGCAGAATATAGTTCTGCTCTGGGGGGCATCATAGCTGGCTCTAGAGCTAAGGGGGATCCCAATGGGGATTCGTGGGTGCCCTTCCACCGCTCTATGTATTTAGTTCCTTCTGAGGAAATTCTGTAGCTCCAGTGCAGGATTTCTCCTATTCCCCTTCTTATGAGCTTACATGAAGAACATGATGTAGTTACATTTGAATAAATATATCAAAGGGGTGAAGAGGTAAAGTTGACTAGTTAAATGCCAAGGAGAATGCTATTAAATAAATACAAAAATTTAAGCCCATCAAGTTTCCAGAAGTAGAGAAAGTATTTACCAGTGTTTTTTAAAAATGTAAAGAAGATTACCTTAGTGAATCCTTGTGTTGCATATTCAACCTTTAAAATGTAGCCATCACCAAAATTGTCATCTTGCCAGTTTGGAAAAAAATATAATGAAAAGTGAAAAATTGAAACTAGACATAGTCCATTCTGCCATAGATTTTGATGCAACAAGAGTTTTGCTATTTATTGCAAAAATATATTTTTATTTTTCATACCCAAAATAATGGTACACCTTTTTTGTGAATGTATAAACAACAATAGTATAAATATAAAATAGATTTTAAGTATACTTGAAGGTAAAATAGGGAGGGGAAGGAAAAAATAAGGGAAAATAAAAACTTTTCGACTTTTAAATGAGCTTTATTTTCCTCATTAATGACTGCACAGCTCAGAGTGCCGTATGGTGCCCATCGGGGGCGAGCAGAGCACCATATGGAGCTTTTAGGTATAGGGGAACGATTCAAAACTCCCGCGGCTACACGGGGCTCACATTCTGTTCTTCAGAACTCCAATAAAGAGACGCCATCTTAACACTTTTGTGCTCGACTCGTGAACACCGCACGCTTCCCCAAAATGCTCCTAACGTTTCGGCCGAGCGTGCGGCGACACTGAAATGTGTATACCCTACTCGTTTCAGTTTTCTCACCTTAATTCTCGTGCTTTGTCGTTCCATTTGGTATCATTGTGTTTGCAATAGAATTCTCCACAAGGGTATATGCATATAAGGTCCAAAAGCCTGGCGCTACCCCTTACAGCAAAGCCGAAAGTCGGACAACCGTTACCCGTGTGCAAGCACCAATTGGCACACCGGCAACCTAATGTGTATATTCTCTTCAGTTTGATAACATCAATTTTCGTGTTACGTCTTTCATTTTGGTATCACATTGTTTGCAATATAAAGGCACGCATTGTAAAACTAGTTCGATAATAATAGAACAATTAGTGGAATTTTAACAAATATATTAATTTTGGACACTCATCACAAAAGTATTTATAATCTTTCCAGTGTTCTGACATTAATTTTCAATCTCTGCCATTCATTTTGATATCAAATTGTTCACAATCTAAAGGCACACATGTTAAAACTAGTCCCATAATAATAGAACAATAAATAGAATTTTAGCAAATATTTTAATTTTTAGCTTTTTTTTTTGTCTAATTTGTCAGGCTACGTCGTCATTATGGTTTCAAATTGTGTGCAATCTGAAGGCGCTCATTTTGAACCCAGTCCTAGAATGATCAGATAAAATTTAGAATTTTAACAAATATTTTAATTTAGCCCCGGTCTGTTACGGAGCTGGTTTGGTCTTCTCCTCGAGTCTTCGTGTCTGGTAATTTTGACTCTGAGTCTATCGCCATATGTTTGGTGATCAGGTGGCTTCGTTGATGGTGTTCCATCTGCGTGCTTCACCTCGGCGGCAATATGGGGTTTCCTGGCGGTCCTTCCTTTTTCTTTTTTCTCTCTCTTTGTGGGTACACTGCTTTTTTCTGGTGGAGGGGAGCCCCTACGGCTCCCGGGAGCTATCCAGACTGATAGAAATAGTCGTAACTTTTGACATCAGTCGATGTGGGTGGAGTTCTAGGCCTACCGGGGGTGCCCTATAAACAAAATGAGGCAGCCTCGGGGCACCCGGGGAAGCAACCAACCTAGAGTGCTGCAGCAACCTAAACCTATCCAGCAACGCGGGAGCTGCCTGCACTCGAATATCATCATCATCAGTTTGGGTGAACTGAGTCTCATACAAGCAACAAAGCTCGCAGGACTCTGGGTCGAATGTGTCACTGACCCAACAGGCAGCACGACGAAAGATAAAAACAACGAGCGTCGCCCTGAGACAAGGGGACAGCAACCCTCAAACTCGCAAAAAGTGAGAGGAGACTTGGGGGTCACATCCATTGGACCCCAGTGCCCCGCAAGGTTTTCCAGGACCCCTAGACTGGGTCTGCTAAGGGTTATCCCAGGCAGGGTACTGCTAACCGGCAGTACCTACTTGGGGGTGTTGTTGGTAGCTTCGGCCTTGGTTCCATCCGCGCTCCCTCGTTCTTCCCCCTGCTGTGGTTCGTTCAGTCCCCCCCCCCCCTCCTCCTGCTTACGGCTCCTAAGCATCTGAGGGCTTCAGGGTCGGGGCAGGGTTTAGATGTTTCCGAGACTCTTGGGGGGGGGGGATTGCCTCTTCCGGGGTGGATGCGGAGGCATTCGAGTCGGTTCCTCCAGCCGTAGCTCTGGGGTCTGATTAGTGGGCCCATCCTCTTCCTGCTATTTCGGCTGCCCCGTCTTTTTCTTGTAAGGCCGGGGCTTTGGAGGACGACTTGGCCCTGAGGCCTGACGTAGAGGTTCCCGGGATTGGGAGGAGCTGACTTGGGGGCCTTGGGGCCCCGTTGGACTCCGCCTGGGTTTTCCGACCCTCCGAGCGGGGCTTGCTGTTACAAGGAGTGGGGGTTTCTTCCCCCCCCCCTCCCCCTCTGCGTAACGACTTGGATTTGGGTTCAGCTCCTCCCCGGGTTCAGTTCTGTTTTTCCAGAGGTTTTCGACTTCCCGCATCTCCGCCTGAGGTGCGGGCGGCCATTGCGGCTTACTTCCTGCGCAACCCGGATTATGCCTCTATAATGAATCCATCTTCTTTTAGGCTTGGGTCTTCGTCTCCATACTGGGTTCATTATGACGTTCCGGAGTCGTCTTGGCTAGCGAACTGCACTTTGTTTTTGCTGGATGCTTGGGACACTTTCTGTTGTA